>NC_092036.1:82481695-82669740 GCF_003086295.3 Arachis hypogaea
GTGGGATCGACCTCACTCTTGTGAGTTATTACTACTTGATGTGACCCGGTACACTTGCTAGTGAGTTTGTGTGGAATCATTTTTCCCTCATCATTTATTTTTTAAGATTACTTTCGTTCTTCATTTTTTGAATCTGGGTGGAACGAGAGTATGACCGTTATTCTAGATGTGTTCTTGTGACCCGCGGGAGAGGTCTCTCACCTGAACACAGCTTGAAAGTAAATTCCTCATAAATTACTAATTACTTGAAATAATCTGGTTACGTGACATATAAGTCATTTTGCTTTGGGTAATTAGGGTTTTTGTTGCCATAAACTAGATTGGAACTTAACTATCTAATTGGAATCAAGTGACCAAGGGATTGGCGGTTGATGAAGGTTAAAAGAGACTAAATCACTAAGGGATTAGGGTTCAGTCAATTATAGTTTGCCATGAAATAAATCATACATGATTAAAATAGTTCGTAAGAAAACTTAATCCGGAAAAGTAAACATCTCCGATACCTTAACTCCTTTCTCTCATTGATTTTTCACCAATTCTCTTATTTGCTTTCTTCACTTTGAATTCTTGTTTAATGTTATTTCAATTTACTAAACCAACTTTTTTGTTTGCCTAACTAGTGCATGAAAATTGAACTCACACAACTGAACCGGCAAGTGCACTGGATTGTCCAAGTAATACCTCAGGTGAGTGAGGGTCGATCCCATGAGGATTTTTGGAATGAGCAAGCTGTGGTTATCCTGCAGCTCTTAGTCAGGCGAATAGAAAGATAATTGTTGTTGTTCTAGGCGCATAAAACAAAACAATAAAGATAACAATAAAGAACTGATATGGAAATAATGATGGGAAATCCATTAAGGCCTTAGAGATGCTTATCTTTCTGGATTAATACTTCTTACTGACTACTTTAACAATGAGTGATTCATTCAATGGCAAGGCTGTAAGTGATTAAAGCCGGTGCTAATGGTCATCCAATCTGAACAAGGGTGAAGCTCACCCAATTCAATCTCTGGTGATCCTACTCAAAACGCCACAGACAAGGTCTGATCTTCTGGATCGGAGAATGATGCTCATTATTCTAGCCTTAACGCGATAGAGACCTCAATTACCATGACTAATGAGATTTCATGTCACGTATCCCAATTAGCCCAGATACTCTTTTGGAACCTATGATGTATTCTCAAGTTGTAGCTCAATACTATTCGGATAAGGCTTCGCAAAAGCTCATGTAGAATAAGGGGTCATACTCTCATTCCACCCCAAATTCATAAAGATGAGGAATGACAATTCATCATAGAATGGAATCAAACATGTATTATAATAGAAAAGTAATGATATTAATCCATAGGAATGAGCAGAGCTCCTATCCTTAACTCAGGAGGTTTAGTTGTTCATACTTTACATAAAAATAGAGAAAAATGTATGATAGGTTCGAATATCCTTAACAAGGGTGACCTTCCTACTATTTATACTAATAACTAGACCTAAAACGATGTTAATAATAATTAGAAATTACAAAAATGAGATAGACTAAGCTAAGGAGTGCGAAAATCCACTTCAGGGCCCACTTTGGTTGAGTGTTTCGTCCAAGCCTGGCATCCAACTTGGGTGAGTGGGTATTGAACGCCCACTAGGGAGTGTCCATGCTGCCTTGTGCTCCTTTGGTGGCGTTGAACACCATTTTTGGGCGTTCAACACTGGCCTTGGTCCTTCTTGGGTATTGAACGCCAGAGAGGGGGTAAGTTGGGCGTTCAACGCCCATTTTGGGCAGTAAGTTTCAAAGAAAAGTATAGACTATTATATATTGTTGGAAAACCCTGAAAGTTAGCTTTCCAACGACATTGAGAGAGAGTTCATTGAACCTTTGTAGCTCAAGATATGCTCATTGGAATGCATGGAGGTCAGGATTTGACAACATCTGCTATCGTTTTATTTGCCTTTGAATCAGATTTTGCCAAAACTTGTCAATTTCACCCAAAAATCACCTAAAATCATAAGAAAAATACAAAAACTCAAAGTAGTATCCAAAAAATAATTTTTTACTAAAACATAATAGAACTTGCTAAAATGTGATAAAAACACTAAGGAAATGGTACTAAAAAGGGTACAAAATATCCACTCATCACTAACTAAGCCAATCAGCTTGACCATTGTTGCTTAATCCATCAGTCCTTGTGGGATTGACCCTCACTTACCTGAGGTATTACTTGGACGACCCAGTGCACTTGCCGGTTTAACTGTGGATATTCTCAAAATTCGCACAAAGTTTTTGGCGCCGTTGCCATGGACTGACGGTAATTGAAAATTACCAGTTGTCTGATTGCTTAAATTAGGTATTTTTCTTAGTTTTTTTGTTTATTTTTATTTTTTTAATTAGATTTTGATTATTTTTCCTTTTTTTATTTTAAGTTTGGTGTCCCATTAGTAATTTTTCTTTTTAAATTTTCGAAAATATTAGTGTTCTTCTTTGTTTAAATTTTCGAATTAGTAGTTTAATTTTTCTTAATTATTTTTGAAACTTTTACATCTATTTCTTGTTTTATTTTATTTTATTTTATTCTTTACATAAGATTATTAACTGGAATTTTTCTGCACTCTAACATAGAGATTCCCATTTTCTTTGTTTTTTGTTTGTTTATGAGTAGGAACAGGGACAGAGAATCACTTCTTGATTTTGATCATGAACCTGAAGGACCTTGAGGCGGCGTTTGCAACAAGCTAGAGATTACAGAACAGGTGAGAATCTCTGGGATACTTTTGAGAAGGAAGCCATAGATCCCAATAATCTCAATAATGAGGGGAATCCAAATGGTAATGAGCAAGCTAGGAGGACGCTGAGCTCCTACACTGCCCCTACTCATGAATTTTATGGGCGTAGCATTTCCGTACCTCCTATTGGTGCAAGTAATTTTGAGTTGAAGCAAGAGTTGATCACTCTGGTGCAACAAAACTGCCATTTTCATGGACTCCCGCAGGAGACCCAAATTTGTTTATTTCTAATTTCTTGTAGATATGTTTACAAGCTCATGCTCTTCCCATTTGTTGTGAGAGACAGAGCAAAGTAGTGGCTGGATACTCAACCCAAGGAGAGCTTGGACTCTTGGGAGAAGGTGGTTAATAGATTTCTGACTAAATTCTTTTCACCTCAAAAGCTGACATAGCTAAGAGTGGATGTTTAGACTTTTCAAGCAGATAGATGGTGAGTCCCTCTATGAAGCCTGGGAAAGATACAAGCAGATGATCAAGAAGTGTCTCCCAGATATGTTTTCAGACTAGACCAAGCTACAGATTTTCTATGATGGACTTTTTGAGATGGCAAAAATGACTTTGGACAATTCCGCAGGAGGTACCTTGCACATGAAGAAGACGCCTAAAGAGGCTAATGAGCTTATTGAGATGGTTGCTAACAACCAATATCTGTACTCTTCTAAGAGGAATCCTATGAATCATGTGAAGAAAAAAGCTATGGAGGTGGTGATGAGCGGATAATTTGTACGCTTTTTGGCATTGATTTTAGTATGTTTTTGGTATGATCTAGTTAGTTTTTAGTATATTTTTATTTGTTTTTAGTTAAAATTCACTTTTCTGGACTTTACTATGAGTTTGTGTGTTTTTCTGTGATTTCAGGTATTTTCTGGCTGAAATTGAGGGACCTGAGCAAAAATCTGATTCAGAGACTGAAAAGGACTGCAGATGCTGTTGGATTTTGACCTCCCTGCACTCGAAGTGGATTTTCTGGAGCTACAGAAGCCCAATTGGCGCGCTCTCAACGGCGTTGGAAAGTAGACATCCTGGGCTTTCCAGCAATATATGATAGTCCATACTTTGCCCACGATTTGATGGCCCAAACCGGCGTACAAAGTCACCCTCAGAAATTCCAGCGTTAAACGACGGAACTGGCACCAAAATGGGAGTTAAACGCCCAAACTGGCATAAAAGCTGGCGTTTAACTCCAAGAAGAGTCTCTACACGAAAATGCTTCAATGCTCAGCCCAAGAACACACCAAGTGGGCCCGGAAGTGGATTTTTATGTCATTTACTCATCTCTGTACACCCTAGGCTACTAGTTTTCTATAAGTAAGACATTATACCATTGTATTTTCATCTTGGTTCTTTTGGTTCCCTCTCTGGGACCGAAGCCAATGATCACTCTTGTTCTTATGTATTTTCAACAGTGGAGTTTCTACACACCATAGATTAAGGTGTGGAGCTCTGCTGTACCTCGAGTATTAATGCAATTACTATTGTTCTTCTATTCAATTCCGCTTGTTCTTGTTCTAAGATATCACTTGTTCTTCAACTTGATGAATGTGATGATTCGTGACACTCATCATCATTCTCACCTATGAACGTGTGACTGACAACCACCTCCGTTCTACCTTCGATTGGGTGAATATCTCTTGGATTCCTGATACACGATGCATGGTTGATCGCCTGACAACCGAGTGCTCGCCTGACAAACGCGCCAGCCATTCCGTGAGATCAGAGTCTTCGTGGTATAGGCTAGAATTGATGGCAGCATTCAAGAGAATCCGGAAGGTCTAACCTTGTCTGTGGTATTCTGAGTAGGATTCAATGATTGAATGACTGTGACGTGCTTCAAACTCCTGAGGGCGGGGCGTTAGTGACAGACGCAAAAGAATCACTGGATTCTATTCCGGCCTGATTGAGAACCGACAGATGGATAGCCGTGCCGTGACAGGGTGCGTTGAACATTTCCACTGAGAGGATGGGAGGTAGCCACTAACAACGGTGAAACCCTTGCTTAAGCTTGCCATGGAAAGGAGTAAGAAGGATTGGATGAAGACAGTAGGAAAGCAGAGAGACGGAAGGGAAGGCATCTTCATACGCTTATCTGAAGTTCCTACCAATGAATTACATAAGTATCTCTATCTTTATCTTTATGTTTTATGCGTTTATCACCATACCCATTTGAGTCTGCCTGACTGAGATTTACAAGGTGACCATAGCTTGCTTCATACCAACAATCTCTGTGGGATCGACCCTTACTCGCGTAAGGTTTATTACTTGGACGACCCAGTACACTTGCTGGTTAGTTGTGCGAAGTTGTGTTTATGTCATGGTATTGAACACCAAGTTTTTGGATTCATTACTGGGGATTATTTGTGTTGTGAAAAAGTATTGATCACAACTTCGTGCACCAAGTTTTTGGCGCCGTTGCCGGGGATTGTTGAGTTTGGACAACTGAAGGTTCATCTTGTTGCTTAGATTAGGTATTTTTTTCGGAATTCTTGAAGATGAATTCTAGAGTTTTATGATGATTTATTGAAGTCTGGCTGGCTGTGAAGCCATGTCTAATTTCATTGGACCGAGGTTTCAGCTTATCATCACAAGAGCTTGTTGATTTCTATCAATCTTGCTGTTGGAGCAGTGATCTGCTAAGGCTTGGCTGGCCATTGGCCATGTCTAGTGTTTTGGACCGAAGCTTTCTTTGAAAGCTTGGCTGGCTGTGAAGCCATGTCTAATTCCTGTACCGGAGTCTTAGACTAAACATTGCATGATTCCTGGAATTCTCATTAAGAATTTTGATACCTTTTTCCACTTAATTTTCGAAAAACACAAAAAAAAATTTACAAAATCATAAAATCCAAAAATATTTTTGAGTCTAGTGTTTCATTTTAAGTTTGGTGTCAATTGCATACATTCATTCATGTGTCTTAAGGATCTTCAAGTAATTCTTGATGATTTCTTACTCTGATCTTTGAATTCTTTTGACTTGAGTGTTTATGTGTCTCATATGCATTCTCATTAGTGTCAGTAGTATACAAACTGCTAAGTTTGGTGTCTTGCATGCATTGTTATTTGATTTTAGTTGCATTTTGATTATTCTTCGTTATTAAAAATCCAAAAATATTTTTAATTTGTGTCTTTTCAAGTCAATAATACAGAGAATTGAAGATTCAGAACATACTGCAGAGGGATTGCACAGAAAAAACTGGGCGTTCAAAACGCCCAGTGAAGAAGGACAGACTGGCGTTTAAACGCCAGCCAGGGTACCTGGTTGGGCGTTTAACGCCCAAAAGGGTAGCATTTTGGGCGTTAAACGCCAGAATGTGCACCATTCTGGGCGTTTAACGCCAGGATGGCACAAGAGGGAAGATTTTGTTTTCAAATCAATTTTTTTTCTAAGTTTTCAAAGTTTTTCAAAATCAAATCTTTTTCAAATCATATCTTTTCAATCAAATCTTTTTCAAAATCAATTTCTTTCCTTTTTCAAAGATACTTGCTATCAATTAATGATTTGATTCAACATTTCAAGCATGTTACCTTTTCTGTTGAGGAAGGTTTAATGTTTGAATCATATCTTTTCTTGATAGCCAAGTCATTAATTTTTAAAATCAAATCTTTTTTAAAATGTTTTTCAAATCATATCTTCTCAATCACATCTTTTTTAAAAAAAAACCAATCATATCTTCTTAACCACATCTTTTTCAAAATAGTTTTCAATCAAATCTTTTTAATTTCTAATTTCAAAATCTTTTTCAAAAATCACTTGATCTCTTTCCCACTCTTGGTTTTCGAAAATTAATTAGTGTTTTTCAAAATGTTTTCAAAATTTCTTACTTAATTTTCGAAAACCACTTCCCTTCTTCTCACATCCTTCTATTTATGGACTAACACTATTCCTTAATGCAAAATTTGAACTCCATCTTTCTTGATAAGTTCAAATTTTCTACTTCTGCCTTCCATTTTCTTTTCCTCTGACACCTCAAGGAATCTCTATACTGTGACATAGAGGATTCCATATTTTCTTGTTCTCTTATCTTTCATATGAGCAGGAGCAGAGACAAAGGCATTCTTGTTGAGGCTGATCCTGAACCTGAAAAGACCTTGAAGAGAAAGCTAAGAGAAGCTAAGGCACAATTCTCTGTAGAGGACCTAACCGAATTCTTCAAAGAAGAAGAACTCATGGCAGCCGAAAACAACAACAATGCCAACAATGCAAGGAAGGTGCTGGGTGACTTTACTGCACCTACTCCCAACTTCTATGGGAGAAGCATCTCTATCCCTGCCATTGGAGCAAACAACTTTGAGCTTAAGCCTCAATTAGTTTCTCTAATGCAACAGAATTGCAAGTTCCATGGACTTCCATTGGAAGATCCTCATCAGTTCTTAGCTGAATTCTTGCAAATCTGTGACACTGTCAAGACTAATGGGGTTGACCCTGAGGTCTACAGACTTATGCTATTCCCTTTTGCTGTAAGAGACAGAGCTAGGACATGGTTGGACTCACAACCTAAAGAAAGCCTGGACTCTTGGGAAAAGCTAGTCAATGCCTTCTTGGCAACGTTCTTTCCACCTCAAAAATTGAGTAAGCTTAGAGTGGAAGTCCAAACCTTCAGACAGAAGGAAGGAGAATCCCTCTATGAAGCTTGGGAAAGATACAAACAATTAATCAGAAAGTGTCCATCTGATATGCTTTCTGAATGGAGCATCATAGGTGTTTTCTATGATGGTCTCTCTGAACTATCCAAAATGTCTTTGGATAGCTCTGCTGGAGGCTCTCTTCATCTGAAGAAGACGCCTACAGAGGCTCAAGAGCTGATTGAAATGGTTGCAAATAACCAATTCATGTACACTTCTGAAAGGAATCCTGTGAACAATGGGACTAGTCAGAAGAAAGGAGTTCTTGAGATTGACACTCTGAATGCCATATTGGCTCAGAACAAAATATTGACTCAACAAGTCAATATGATTTCTCAAAGTCTGTCTGGAATGCAAAATGCACCAAGCAGTACTAAGGAAGCTTCATCTGAGGAAGAAGCTTATGATCCTGAGAACCCTTCAATGGAAGAGGTGAATTACATGGAAAAACCCTATGGAAACACCTATAATCCTTCATGGAGAAATCATCCAAATTTTTCATGGAAGGATCAACAGAGACCTCAACAAGGTTTCAACAATAATAATGGTGGAAGAAACAGGTTTAGCAATAGCAAACCTTTTCCATCATCTTCTCAGCAACAGACAGAGAGTTCTAAGCAGAATAACTCTGACTTAGCAACCATGGTCTCTGATCTGATCAAAACCACTCAAGGTTTCATGACTGAAACAAGATCCTCCATTAGAAATTTGGAGGCACAAGTGGGTCAGCTGAGCAAGAAAATTACTGAACTCCCTCCTAGTACTCTCCCAAGCAATACAGAAGAAAATCCAAAAGGAGAGTGCAAAGCCATCAACATGGCCGAATTTTGGGAGGAAGGAGAGGCAGTGAACGCCACTGAGGAAGGCCTCAATGGACGTCCACTGGCCTCCAATGAGTTCCCCAATGAGGAACCATGGGAATCTGAGGCTCAAAATGAGACCATAGAGATTCCATTGGACTTATTTCTGCCATTCATGAGCTCTGATGAGTATTCTTCCTCTGAAGAGGATGAGTATGTCACTGAAGAGCAAGTTGCTAAATACCTTGGAGCAATCATGAAGCTGAATGACAAGTTATTTGGAAATGAGACTTGGGATGATGAACCCCCTTTGCTCACCAAAGAACTGGATGACTTGTCTAGGCAGAAACTGCCTCAAAAGAGGCAGGATCCTGGGAAGTTTTCAATACCTTGTACCATAGGCACCATGACCTTCAAGAAGGCCTTGTGTGACTTAGGGTCAAGTGTAAACCTCATGCCTCTCTCTGTAATGGAGAAACTAGGGATCTTTGAGGTGCAAGCTGCAAAAATCTCACTAGAGATGGCAGACAATTCAAGAAAACAAGCCTATGGACTTGTAGAGGATGTTCTGGTAAAAGTTGAAGACCATTACATCCCTACTGATTTCATAGTCCTAGAGACTGGGAAGTGCATGGATGAGTCCATCATCCTTGGCAGACCCTTCCTAGCCACAGCAAAGGCTGTGATTGATGTTGATAGAGGAGAATTGATCATTCAAGTGAATGAAGAACCCCTTGTGTTTAAGGCTCAAGGATATCCCTCTGTCACCATGGAGAGGAAGCATGAAGAGCTTCTCTCAAAACAGAGCCAAACAGAGCCCCCACAGTCAAACTCTAAGTTTGGTGTTGGGAGGCCACAACCAACTTCTAAGTTTGGTGTTGAACCCCCACATTTAAACTCTAAGTTTGGTGTTGGGAGGTTCCAACATAGCTCTGAGCATTTCTGAGGCTCCATGAGAGTCCTCTGTCAAGCTAATGACATTAAAGAAGCGCTTGTTGGGAGGCAACCCAATGTTTTATAATCAACTATTTTCTTATTTTATGTTTTTTTGTAGGTTGATGATTATGAGAAGTCACAAAATCAATGAAAAAAGCAAAAACAGAATGAAAAACAGGAAGAAAAACAGCACACCCTGGAGGACGCACCTACTGGCGTTTAAAGGCCAGTAAGGTTAGCAGATGGGCGTTTAACGCCCAGTCTGGCACCATTCTGGGCGTTTAACGCCAGAAAGGGGCACCAGACTGGCGTTAAACGCCAGAAAAAGGCAAGAAGCTGGCGTTAAACGCCAGAAATGGGCACCAGCCCGGCGTTTAACGCCAGAAATGGCTAAAAACGCAATTTTGCTTGCCATTTGGTGCAGGGATGACTTTTCCTTGACACCTCAGGATCTGTGGACCCCACAGGATCCCCACCTACCCCACCACTCTCTCCCTTCTTCTTCACCCATTCACCAATCACCTCAACACCTCTTCCCCAAAAACCCTTCACCTATCAAATCCCATCTTTCTCTTCACCACTCACATCCATCCTTCATAAAACCCCACCTACCTCACCATTCAAATTCAAACCACTTCCCCACCCAAACCCACCCTCACTTGGCCGAAAATCACCCTTCCCCTCTCCTATATAAACCCATCTTCACTCCTTCATTTTCACAAAACCTAAACACCACTTCTCCCCCTTTTTGGCCGAACACAAAGCCACTCCCTTCTTCCTCATTTCTTCTTCTTCTACTCTCTTCTTTCTTCTTTTGCTCGAGGACGAGCAAACCTTTTAAGTTTGGTGTGGTAAAAGCATTGCTTTTTGTTTTTCCATAACAATTTATGGCATCCAAGGCCGGAGAAACCTCTAGAAAGAGGAAAGGGAAGGCAAAAGCTTCCACCTCCGAGTCATGGGAGATGGAGAGATTCATCTCAAGGGTGCATCAAGACCACTTCTATGAAGTTGTGTCCTTGAAGAAGGTGATCCCCGAGGTCCCTTTTTCACTCAAAAAGAGTGAATATCCGGAGATCCGACATGAGATCCGAAGAAGAGGTTGGGAAGTTCTTACCAACCCCATTCAACAAGTCGGAATCTTGATGGTTCAAGAGTTCTATGCCAATGCATGGATCACCAAGAACCATGACCAAAGTATGAACCCGGATCCAAAGAATTGGCTTACTATGGTTCGGGGGAAATACTTGGATTTTAGTCCGGAAAGTGTAAGGTTGGCATTCAATTTGCCCATGATGCAAGGAGATGAACATCCTTACACTAGAAGGGTCAACTTTGATCAAAGGTTGGACCAAGTCCTCACAGTCATATGTGAAGAGGGCGCCCAATGGAAGAGAAATTCAAGAGGGAAGCCGGTTCAATTGAGAAGGCATGACCTCAAGCCTGTAGCTAGAGGATGGTTGGAGTTTATCCAACGCTCAATCATTCTCACTAGCAACCGGTCCGAAGTTACCATAGACCGGGCTATCATGATTCATAGCATCATGATTGAAGAAGAAATAGAAGTTCATGAGGTTATAGCTCAAGAACTCTATAAGGTGGCGGACAAGTCCTCTACCTTGGCAAGGTTCGCCTTTCCTCATCTCATTTGTCACCTCTGTTATTCAGTTGGAGTTGACATAGAGGGAGACATCCCCATTGATGAGGACAAGCCCATCACTAAGAAGAGGATGGAGCACACAAGAGACCCCACTCATCATGAGATCCCTGAGATTCCTCAAGGGATGCACTTTCCTCCACAAAACTATTGGGAGCAACTAAACACCTCCCTAGGAGAATTGAGTTCCAACATGGGACAACTAAGGGTGGAGCATCAAGAACACTCCATCATCCTCCATGAAATTAGAGAAGATCAAAGAATCATGAGAGAGGAACAACAAAGACAAGGAAGAGACATTGAGGAGCTCAAACACTCCATAGGATCTTCAAGAAGAAGAACAAGCCGCCATCACTAAGGTGGACCCGTTCTTTAATCTCCTTGTTCTTTATTTTCTGTTTTTTGAATTTCAGTGCTTATGTTTATCTATGTTTGTGTCTTGTGATCATTAGTGTCTTAGTGTCTATGCCTTAAAGTTATGAATGTCCTATGAATCCATCACCTCTCTTAAATGAAAAAATGTTCTTAATTGAAAAAGAGAAGAATTGCATGAATTTTGAATTTTATAACAGTTTAATTATTTTGATGTGGTGGCAATATTTTTGTTTTCTGAATGTATGCTTAAACAGTGCATATGTCTTTTGAATTTGTGGTTCATGAATGTTGGCTCTTGAAAGAATGATGAAAAAGGAGACATGTTACTGAGGATCTGAAAAATCATAAAAATGATTCTTGAAGCAAGAAAAAGCAGTGAATACAAAAAAAAAGAGAAGAAAAAAAAACGAAAAAAAAGAGGGAAGAAAAGAAAACGAAAAAAAGAGAAAAAGAGAAATAAAGTTGTGATCCAAGGCAAAAAGAGTGTGCTTAAGAACCCTGGACACCTCTAGTTGGGGACTCTAGCAAAGCTGAGTCACAATCCGAAAAGGTTCACCCAATTATGTGTCTGTGGCATGTATGTATCCGGTGGTAATACTGGAAGACAGAGTGCTTTGGGCCACGGCCAAGACTCAATAAGTAGCTATGTTCAAGAATCATCATACTTAACTAGGAGAATCAATAACACTATCTGGATTCTGAGTTCCTAAAGAAGCCAATCATTCTGAATTTCAAAGGATAGAGTGAGATGCCAAAACTATTCAGAGGCAAAAAGCTAAAAGCCCCGCTCATCTAATTAATACTGATCTTCATAGATGTTTTTGGAATTCATTGCATATTCTATTCTTTTTATCTTAAGTGATTTTCAGTTGCTTGAGGACAAGCAACAATTTAAGTTTGGTGTTGTGATGAGCGGATAATTTGTACGCTTTTTGGCATTGATTTTAGTATGTTTTTGGTATGATCTAGTTAGTTTTTAGTATATTTTTATTAGTTTTTAGTTAAAATTCACTTTTCTGGACTTTACTATGAGTTTGTGTGTTTTTCTGTGATTTCAGGTATTTTCTGGCTGAAATTGAGGGACCTGAGCAAAAATCTGATTCAGAGACTGAAAAGGACTGCAGATGCTGTTGGATTTTGACCTCCCTGCACTCAAAGTGGATTTTCTGGAGCTACAGAAGCCCGATTGGCGCGCTCTCAATGGCGTTGGAAAGTAGACATCCTGGGCTTTCCAGCAATATATGATAGTCCATACTTTTCCCAAGATTTGATGGCCCAAACCGGCGTACAAAGTCACCCTCAGAAATTCCAGCGTTAAACGCCGGAACTGGCACCAAAATGGGAGTTAAACGCCCAAACTGGCATAAAAGCTGGCGTTTAACTCCAAGAAGAGTCTCTACACGAAAATGCTTCAATGCTCAGCCCAAGCACACACCAAGTGGGCACGGAAGTGGATTTTTATGTCATTTACTCATCTCTGTACACCCTAGGCTACTAGTTTTCTATAAGTAAGACATTATACCATTGTATTTTCATCTTGGTTCTTCTGGTTCCCTCTCTGGGACCGAAGCCAATGATCACTCTTGTTCTTATGTATTTTCAACAGTGGAGTTTCTACACACCATAGATTAAGGTGTGGAGCTCTGCTGTACCTCGAGTATTAATGCAATTACTATTGTTCTTCTATTCAATTCCGCTTGTTCTTGTTCTAAGATATCACTTGTTCTTCAACTTGATGAATGTGATGATTCGTGACACTCATCATCATTCTCACCTATGAACGTGTGACTGACAACCACCTCCGTTCTACCTTCGATTGGGTGAATATCTCTTGGATTCCTGATACACGATGCATGGTTGATCGCCTGACAACCGAGTGCTAGCCTGACAAACGAGCCAGCCATTCCGTGAGATCAGAGTCTTCGTGGTATAGGCTAGAACTGATGGCGGCATTCAAGAGAATCCAGAAGGTCTAACCTTGTCTGTGGTATTCTGAGTAGGATTCAATGATTGAATGATTGTGACGTGCTTCAAACTCCTGAGGGCGGGGCGTTAGTGACAGACGCAAAAGAATCACTGGATTCTATTCCGGCCTGATTGAGAACCGACAGATGGATAGCCGTGCCGTGACAGGGTGCGTTGAACATTTCCACTGAGAGGATGGGAGGTAGCCACTGACAACGGTGAAACCCTTGCTTAAGCTTGCCATGGAAAGGAGTAAGAAGGATTGGATGAAGACAGTAGGAAAGCAGAGAGACGGAAGGGAAGGCATCTTCATACGCTTATCTGAAGTTCCTACCAATGAATTACATAAGTATCTCTATCTTTATCTTTATGTTTTATGCGTTTATCACCATACCCATTTGAGTCTGCCTGACTGAGATTTACAAGGTGACCATAGCTTGCTTCATACCAACAATCTCTGTGGGATCGACCCTTACTCGCGTAAGGTTTATTACTTGGACGACCCAGTACACTTGCTGGTTAGTTGTGCGAAGTTGTGTTTATGCCATGGTATTGAACACCAAGTTTTTGGATTCATTACCGGGGATTATTTGTGTTGTGAAAAAGTATTGATCACAACTTCGTGCACCAGGTGGATAGATGGTACAGGAAATCGTGAGTTCACACTTTTCTCACAACTCCACGCAGCTGACCAGCAAGTGCACTGGGTCGTCCAAGTAATACTTTACGTGAGTAAGGGCCGATCCCATGGAGATTGTCGGCTTGAAGCAGGCTATGGTCATCTTGTAAGTCTCAGTCAGGCGGATTCAAATGGTTTTGAGGTTTTGATGATTAAAAAAGAAATAAATCATAAAATAGGATAGAGATACTTATGCAATTCATTGGTGGGAATTTCAGATAAGCGTATGGAGAAGCTTTGTTCCCTCTGAGCCTCTGCTTTCCTATTGTCCTCATCCAATCATGTGTACGCCTTTCCATGGTATGCTATATGTTGGTGGATCACCGTTGTCAATGGTTACCATCCGTCCTCTTAGTGAAAATATGTCCGCTACGGTTTCCCGCATGGCTAATTAGCTGTCGGTTCTTGATCATGTCGGAATAAGATCCATTGATCCTTTTGCATAATGTCACTGTGCCCAATATTCACGAATTTGAAGTGCGTCACAATCATCCCATCCCAGATTCTACTTGAAATACCACAGACAAGGTTTAGACTTTCCGAATCTCCAAAATGCTGCCAGTTGATTCTATCTTATACCACAAAGACTCTGATCTCACGGAATGGAAGGCTCTATTGTCAAGAGAGGCAACCATGCATCATGAACTAGGAGGCCAAGAGATACACACTCAAGCTCTTGCAGATAGAACGGAGGTGGTTGTCAGACTCGCGTTCATAAGGGAGGATGATGATGAGTGTCACGGATCATCACATCTATAAGGTTGAAGTACGAGTGAATATCTTAGAACAAGAATAAGCATGAATTGAATAGAAAAACAATAGTACTTTGCATTAATTCATGAGGAACAACAGAGCTCCACACCTTAATCTATGAGGTGTAGAAATTCCTTCGTTGAAAATACATAAGTGATGAAGGTCCAGGCATGGGCGAATGACCAGCCACCAAAACGTGATCAAGAGATCAAAAGTGATCCAAAGATAGTCTCAAAAATGATCTAAAGATATGCATATAATAGTAAGAGGTGCTATTTATACTAAACTAGTAAACTAGGTTTACAGAAAATGAGTAACTAAGTGTAGATAGTGCAGAAATCCAATTTTGGGGCCCACTTGGTGTGTGTTTGGGCTGAGCATTGAAGCTTTCACGTACATAGGCTCTTCTTGGAGTTTAAACGCCAGTTTTGGTGCTAGTTTGGGCGTTTAACTCCAGCTTTGGTGCCAATTCTGGCATTTTACGCCAGAAAAGGGTCTCTGGTGGGCGTTTGGACGCCAGTTTGGGTCATCAAATCTCAGGCAAAGTATGAACTATTATACACTGATGGAAAGCCCAAGATGTCTACTTTCCAAAGAAATGGAGATCGTGCCAATTGGGCTTCTTTAGCTCCAGGAAATCCACTCCAAGTACAGGGAGGTTAGAATCCAACAGCATCTTCAGTCCTTTCTCAGCCTCTAAATCAGATTTTTTCTCAGGTTCCTCAATTTCAGCCAGAAAATACTTGAAATCCCAGAAAAACACACAAACTCATAGTAAAGTCCAGAAATGTGAATTTCGCATAAAAACTAATAAAAATATACTAAAAAGTAACTAAAACATATTAAAAACTACCTAAAACAATGCCAAAAATCATATGAATTATCCGCTCATCACAACACCAAACTTAAATTGTTGCTTGTCCCCAAGCAACCAAAAATAAAATAGGATAAAAAGAAGAGAATATATAATAAATTCCAGAATATCAATGAAGCTTAGTCCCAATTAGATGAGCAGGGCTAGTAGCTTTTTGCCTCTGAACAATTTTAGCATCTCACTTTATCCTTTGAAGTTCAGAATGATTGGCATCCATTAGGAACTCAGAATTTAGATAGTGTTATTGATTCTCCTAGTTCAGTATGTTGATTCTTGAACACAGCTACTTTATGAGTCTTGGCCGTGGCCATAAGCACTTTGTTTTCTAGTATTACCACCGGATACATAAATGCCACAGACACATAACTAGGTGAACCTTTTTAGATTGTGACTCAGCTTTGCTAGAGTCCCCAATTAGAGGTGTCCAGAGTTCTTAAGCACACTCTTTTGCTTTGGATCACGACGTTAACCACTCAGTCTCAAGCTTTTCACTTGGACCTTCATGACACAAGCACATGGTTAGGGACAACTTGATTTAGCCGCTTAAGCCAGGATTTTATTCCTTTGGGCCCTCCTATCCATTAATGCTCAAAGCCTTGGATCCTTTTTACCCTTGCCTTTTGGTTTTAAGGGCTATTGGCTTTTTCTGCTTGCTTTTTCTCTTTTTTTTCTTTTTTTTGCCATTTTTTTCGCAAGCTTTGTTATTCACTGCTTTTTCTTGCTTCAATAATGAAATTTATGATTTTTCAGATTATCAACAACATTTTTCTTTTTTCATTATTCTTTCAAGAGCCAACAATTTTAACATTCATAAACTTCACTATAAAAAATATGCACTGTTCAAGCATTCATTCAGAAAATAAAAAGTATTAGCACCACATCAAAATAATTAAACAAATTTCAAGATAAAATTTGAAATTCATGTACTTCTTGTTCTTTTGTAATAAGGAACATTTTTCATTTAAGAAAAGTGGGGGATTCCTGGAATTATTCATAGCTTCAGGGCATAGACACTAGACACTAATGATCATGTAATGAAGACACAAATATAGACAAACATAAAGCATAAAAAATCGAAAAACAGAAAAACAAATAACAAGGAAATTAAAGAACGGGTCCACCTTAGTGATGGCGGCTAGTTCTTCCTCTTGAAGATCTTATGGAGTGCTTGAGCTCCTCAATGTCTCTTCCTTGCCTTTGTTGCTCCTCCCTCATGGCTCTTTGGTCTTCTCTAATTTCATGGAGGATGATGGAATGCTTTTGGTGCTCCATCCTTAATTGCTCCATATTGGAACTCAAATCTCCTAAGGAAGTGTTGAGTTGCTCCCAATAGTTGTGTGGAGGAAAATACATCCCTTGAGGTATCTCAGAGATTTCTTGATGAGGGACTTCCTCACGCGCTTGTTAAGGTCCATGAGTGGGCTCTCTTGTTTGTTCCATCCTCTTTTTGGTGATGGACTTGTCCTTTTCAATGAGGATGTCTTCCTCTATGACAATTCCAGCTAAATTGCATAGGTGACAAATGAGATGAGGAAAGGCTAACCTTGCCAAAGTGGAGGGCTTGTCAGCCACTTTGTATAGTTCTAGAGGTATGATCTCATGAACTTCCATTTCCTCTCCAATCATGATGCTATGGATTTAGATGGCCCAATCTACAGTTACTTCAGACCGGTTGCTAGTAGGAATAATAGAGCGTTGGATGAACTCTAACAATCCTTTAGCCATGGGTTTGAGGTCAAGCCTTCTTAGTTGAATCGGCTTGCCTTTGGAGTCTCTCTTCCATTGAGCTCCTTCTACACATATGTCCATGAGGACTTGGTCCAATCTTTGATCAAAGTTGACCCTTCTAGTGTAGGGGCGTGCATCTCCTTGCATCATTGGCAAGTTGAATGCCAACCTTACATTTTATGGACTGAAATATAAGTATTTCCCCTGAATAATTGTGAGCCAATTCTTTGGGTTCAGGTTCATACTTTGATCATGGTTCTTAGTGATCCATGCATTAGCATAAAACTCTTGAACCATTAAGATTCTGACTTGTTGAATGGGATTGGTGAGAGCTTCCCATCCTCTTATCCTAATCTCATGTCGGATCTTTAGATATTCACTCCTTTTGAGCTTGAAGGGGACCTCAGGAATCACCTTCTTCTTGGCCACAACTTCATAGAAGTGGTATTAGGTGCCATTAATGGTTATAGAAAATTAAAAAGCAAGGCTTTTTCCATACCAAACTTAAAAGATTTGCTCGTCTTCAAGCAAAAGAAGAAAGAAGAGAGGAGAAGAAGAAGAAAAGTGGGAGATGGAGGCTTGAGAGGGTTCGGCCAAGGGGGGTTTTGAGTGTATATGATGTGTGAAAAAGAAGGAGTAAGGAGGGGTATTTATAGGGTAAGAGAGGGAGTTGGTTTCGTTTGAGAAGGGTTGGGTTTGGGAGGAAATAGTTTGGATTTGAGTGGTGAAGGGAATATGGGGAAGAGGGTAGGATTTGATAGGTGAATGGTGGTTTAGGAAGAGTGTTATGGAGAAGTGTGAAGAGGAGAGAGAGTGAGGTGGGGGTAGGTGGTGATCCTGTGGGGTCCACAGATACTGAGGTGTCAAGGATTTTCATCCCTGCACCTTGCTGGCGTTAAACGCCCCTCTGTGTGCCTTTCTGGTGTTTAAATGCCAGGTTGCTACCCTTTTCTGGCGTTTAAACGCCAGTCTGCTGCCCTATTCTAGCGTAAATGCCAGTATGCTGCCCTATTCTGGCGTTTAAACGCCCAGAAAGGTGCCATACTGGGCGTTTAAACACCCATTTTTATACCTTTTACTAGCATTTAAATGCCAGTTTTCCTGCCAATTTTGGCATTTAAATGCCAGACTACTGCCCATTTCTGGCGTTTAAAAGCCCAGAATGGTGCCAGGCTGGGTGTTAAACGCCCATTTTGATATCCTTACTGGCGTTTAAACGCCAGTAAGCTCTTCCTCCAGGGTGTGCTATTTTTTATGCTATTTTTGATTTTGCTTTAATTTTTACAGTTGTTTTTGTGACTCCACATGATCATCATCCTAAAGAAAACATAAAATAATAATGGAAAATAAAATAAAAGAGTAATTAATATAGATAAATAAAATTGGGTTCCCTCCCAATAAGCGCTTCTTTAATGTCAACAGCTTGACAAGAAGCTCTTACAGAGCTTCACAGTTGCTCAGAGCGTGATTGTGGCCTCCTAACACTAAACTTCAATTTGAGTGTAGGGGCTCTGTCTGACTGTGTATTGAGAAAAGCTTTTCATGTTTCTTATCCATGTTTATAGAAGAAGAACCTTGAGCTTTAAACACAAGGTAGTTCTCATTCAATTGAAGGACTAACTCTCCTCTGTCCACATCAATCACAGCCCTTGCAGTGGCTAGGAAGGGTCTTCCAAGGATGATGGATTCATCCTTATCCTTCCCAGTGTCTAGGATTTTGAAGTCAGTAGGGATGTAGAGGCCTTCAACCTTTACGAAGACATCCTCTACAAGTCTATAAGCTTGTTTCTTTGATTTTGTTTGCCATCTCTAGTGAGATTCTTGCAGCTTTTACCTCAAAGATCCCTAGCTTCTCCCTTACAGAGAGTGACATGAGGTTTACACTTGACCCCAGGTCACACAGAGCCTTCTCAAAGGTCATGGTGCCAATGGTGCAAGGTATTAAGAACCTTTCAGGATCCGATTTCTTTTGAGGTATCTTCAGCTGAGCCAAGGCATTTAGTTCATTAATAAGCAATGGAGGTTCATCCTCCCAAGTCTCATTACCAAATAATTTGGTATTCAGCTTCATGATTGCTCCTAGATACTAAGCAATTTGCTCTTCAGTAGTAATTTCATCTTCTTCAGAAGAAGAATATTCTTCAGAGCTCATGAATGGTAATAGGAAGTTTAGTGGAGTCTCTATGGTCTTTAGATGAGCATCGGATTCCTTTGGTTCCTCATAAGGGAACTCTCTATTGGTCAATGGACGTCCCATGAGGTCTTCCTCACTAGGAATCACTGCCTTTCCCTCCTCTATAGGTTCGGCCATGTTGGACGTGTAGATGGCCTTGCACTCTCTTTTTGGATTCTCTTTTGTATTGCTTGGAAGAGTTCTAGGAGGAAGTAACTCTTTTACTCAGTAACTCACTTGTGCCTCCAAATTTTTGATAGAGGACCGTGCCCTAGTCATGAAACTAAGAGTGACCTTGGATAGATCAGAGACTATGTTTGCTAAACTAGAGATACTCTGCTTAGAATTCTCTGTCTGTTACTGAGAAAATGATGGAAAAGGTTTGCTATTGCCAAACCGATTTCTCCCACCATTATTGTTATTGAAGCCTTGTTGAGGCTTCTGTTGATCCTTCCATGAGAAATTTGGGTGATTTCTCGATGACGGATTATAGGTGTTTCATAGGATTCTCCCATGTAATTCACTTCTTCCATTGTAGGATTCTCAAGGTCATAAGCTTCTCCTTCAGAGGAGGCGTCTTTAGCTTGCAATCTAGTGAGATTTTGAGAAATCATATTGACTTGCTGAGTCAATATTTTGTTTTGAGCCAATATGGAATTCAGAGTGTCAATCTCAAGAACTCCTTTCCTCTGAGTCACCCCATTATTCATAAAATTTCTCTCAGAAGTGTACATGAACTGGTTATTGCGACCATCTCAATGAGTTCCTGGGCTTCTGCAGGCATTTTCAGATGAAGAGATCCACCAGCAGAGTGGTCTAATGACATCTTGGATAACTCAGATAGACCATCATAGAATATACATATGATGCTCCATTCTGGAAACATGTCAGAAGGACACCTTTTGGTTAATTGCTTGTATCTTTCCCAAGCTTCATAAAGGGATTCACCTTCCTTCTGTCTGAAGGTCTGGACATCCACTCTGAGCTTACTCATCATTTGAGGTGGAAAGAATTTGGTCAAGAAAGTATTAACCAGCTTGTCCCAAGAGTTCAGCCTTTCTCTAGATTGTGAGTCCAACTATATTCTAGCTCTGTCTCTTACAGCAAACGGGAAAAGCATAAGTCTGTAGACCTCGGGATCAACCACATTGGTCTTAACAGTATCACAAATGTGCAAGAATTCAGATAAAAATTGATGAAGATCTTCTGATGGAAGTCCATGAAACTTGCAGTTCTGTTGCATTAGAGAAACTAATTGAGGCTTAAGCTCAAAGTTGTTTGCTCCAATGACAGGAATTGAGATGCTTCTTCCATAGATGTTGGAAGTTGGTGCAGCATAGTCACTAAGCATCTTCCTTGCATTGTTGTTATTATTTTCGGCTGCCATGTCTTATTCTTTTTTCGAAAATTTCTGTCAGGTCCTCTCCAGAGAGTTGTGCTTTAGCTGCTCTTAGCTTCCTCTTTAGAGTCTTTTCAGGTTCAGGATCAGCTTCAACAAGAATGCCTTTATCTTTGTTCCTACTCATATGAAAGAGAAAAAAATAAAGAAAGTATGGAATCCTCTATGTCACAGTATAGAGATTCTTTGATGTGTTAGAGGAAAAGAAGAATAAAAGGATGAGGTAGAGAGAGGAATTTGAACTTATAGAGAGGGATAGGGTTCGAATTATTAAAGGAGGATAAGTGTTAGTGATTAAATATAAAGAGATTGGAGAGAGAGAATATTCGAATATTAGTTTAAAGGAAAAGAAAAAAAATATTTCTATTTTTATTTTAATTATTAGTTAGAATTCGAAAATTAAGAAAGAGATAAAATTAGAGTTTAAAACAATTAGTTAATTAAAAAGATTTTTGAAAAAGGAAGAAGGTGATTTTCAAAAATGAGAAGTGAAAAAGTAGTTAGGTGGTTTTGAAAAAGATAAGAAAGAGTAAGTTTTGAGAAGATAAAAAGTTAGAAAAAGATTTTGAAATTAAAATAAAAGAGATATGATTGAAAAAGATTTGATTTTAAAAAGATATGATTGAAAAGATATAATTGAAGAAAATTTGATTTTTAAAAAGATATGATGGAAAAGATATGGTTGAAAAAGATTTGATTTTTAAAATTAAAATTGATGAGTTGACTAACAAGAAACTAAAAGATATGATTCTAGAATTTAAAGGTTGAACCTTTCTTAACGAAAAAGTAACAAACTTGAAATTTTTTGAATCAAATCCTGAATTGTTAGCAAGGTTTTCAAAAATATGAAATAAGAATAAGAAAAAGATTTTGAAAATCAACTTTTAAAATTTTCGAAAACATTAAAAAGAAAAATGAAAAAGATTTGAATTTTTTTGAAAAAATATTTGATTGATAAGAGAGGATATGAAAAAGATAGGATTTTGAACAATTAGTTTTAAAACTTGAAAAATTGAAAAGGATTTGAATTGAAAACAAAATTACCTCCTTGGTGTTATCCTGGCGTTAAACGCCCAGAATGGTATCTATTCTGGCGTTTAACGCCCACTTGGCTACCTCCTTGGGCGTATAACGCCAGAAATCCTTCTTTATTGGGTGTTTTGAACGCCCATCTTTTTCTCTATGATTCCTCTGCTGTATGTTCTAAATATTCAATTCTCTGTATTATTGACTTGAAAAGACATAATTTTGAATTTTTTTTGAATTTTTAATGATGAGAGAGAAAAACAACAGAGTGAAATTAAACATGAAAAACTAAGATCAAAACAAGGAATGCATGCAAGAACACTTTAAATGTCAAGATGAACATCAAGAACACTATGAAGATCATGATGAACATCAAGAACATATTTTTGAAAATTTTTAAGAAAAGAAAGACATGCAAGACACCAAACTTAGAAATTTTCATACTAGAGACACTAACAATTTGAGAATGCACATGAAAAACAACAAAAGACACAAAACAAGAGAATTTAAAGATCAGAAAAAGAAAATCATCAAGAACAACTTGAAGATCAATGAAGAACATAATGCATGAGTTTTTGAAAAATGCTAGAAAAAAATAAAAAACATGCAATTGACACCAAACTTAAAATTTGACTCTAGATTTAAACAAGAATCACAAAAATATTTTTGATTTTATGATTTTATAAATTTTTTTAATAAGAATTCCAAGAATCAGGCAATGTTAGTCTAAAGCTTCAGTCTAAAAGGATTAGATTTGGCTAGCCAAGCTTTAGTAGGACATTACAAGCAACAGCCAAATTGATGGGAATCAACTAGCTCCTGTGATGATAAAAGCATCATCTAAAACTCTAGAATTCATTCTTAAAAATTTTGAAGAACAAAACAAAATAAATAAATAAAAAAATTACCTAATATGAGCAACAACATGAACCGTCAGTTGTCCAAACTCAAACAATCCCCGAAAACGGCAACAAAAACTTGGTACACGAAATCGTGAGTTCACACTTTTCTCGCAACTCCACGCAGCTGACCAGTAAGTGCACTGAGTCATCCAAGTAATACCTTACGTGAGTAAGGGTCGATCCCATGGATATTGTCGGCTTGAAGCAAGCTATGGTCATCTTGTAAATTTTAGTCAGGCAGATTCAAATGGTTATGAGGTTTTGATGATTAAAAAGAAATAAAACATAAAATAGGATAGAGATACTTATGCAATTCATTGGTGGAAATTTCAGATAAGCGTATGGAGATGCTTTGTTCCCTCCAAGCCTTTGCTTTTCTATTGTCCTCATCCAATCATGCGTACTCCTTTCCATGGAAAGCTGTATGTTGGTTGATCACCGTTGTCAATGGCTACCATCCGTCCTCTCAGTGAAAATATGTCCGCTACGGTTTCCCGCATGGCTAATCAGTTGTCGATTCTCGATCATGTTAGAATATGATCCATCGATCCTTTTGCACACTGTCACTACACCCAACGGTCATGAGTTTGAAGCGCATCACAGTCATCCCATCCCAGATCCTACTCGGAATACCACAGACAAGGTTTAGACTTTCCGGATCTCCAGAATGCTGCCAATTGATTCTAGCTTATACCACAAAGACTCTGATCTCACGGAATGGAAGGCTCTGTTTTCAGGAGAGGCAACCATGTGTCGTGAACCAGGAGGCCAAGAGATACACACTCAAGCTCTTGCAGATAAAACGGAGGTGGTTGTCAGACACGCGTTCATAAGGGAAGATGATGATGAGTGTCACGGAGCATCACATCCATCAGGTTGAAGTACGAGTGAATATCTAAGAAGAAGAATAAGCATGAATTGAATAGAAAAACAATAGTACTTTGCATTAATTCATGAGGAACAGTAGAGCTCCACACCTTAATCTATGAGGTGTAGAAACTCCACTGTTGAAAATACATAAGTGATGAAGGTCCAAGCATGGCCGAATGGCCAACCACCAAAACGTGATCAAGAGATCAAAAGTGATCCAAAGATAGTCTCAAAAATGATCTAAAGATATGCATACAATAGTAAGAGATGCTATTTATACTAAACTAGTAAACTAGGTTTACAGAAAATGAGTAACTAAGTGTAGATAGTACAGAAATCCACTTTCGGGGCCCACTTGGTGTGCGTTTGGGATGAGCATTGAATCGTTCACGTGTATAGGCTCTTCTTGGAGTTTAAACGCCAGTTTTGGTGCTAGTTTGGGCATTTAACTCCAGCTTTGGTGCCAGTTCTGGCGTTTTACGCTAGAAAAGGGTCTCCGGTGGGTGTTTGGATCCCAGTTTGGGCCATCAAATCTCGAGCAAAGTATGGACCCTTATACATTGCTGGGAAGCCCAAGATGTCTACTTTCCAACACAATTGAGAGTGCACCAATTGGGATTCTATAGCTCCAGAAAATCCACTTTGAGTGTAGAGAGGTCAGAATCCAACAGCATCTTCAGTCCCTTTCTCAGCCTCTGAATCAGATTTTTCCTCAGGTCCCTCATTTTTAGCCAGAAAATACCAAAATCACAGAAAAACACAAAAACTCATAGTAAATTCTAGAAATGTGATTTTTTCATAAAAACTAATAAAAATATACTAAAAAGTAACTAAAACATATTAAAAACTACCTAAAAACAATGCCAAAAAGCGTATAAATTATCCGCTTATCAATAGCCTGGATGCAATTTTAGCTCAGAACAAGATCATGTCACAAGAAATCAGTATGATTTCTCAGCACTTGAGTGGAATGCAAATCTCAGCTGTTAGTACTCAAGTTGCATCTTATGACATGAGTAGAGCCTTCAACTAGGAGGAGAACTATGGTTATGCTCAACCCACTCCTTAGCAAGTTAATTATATGTAAAATTTCTCTAGAAATTCAATTAATGATCTTTATTCAAACACATTCAATCAGGGATAGAGAAATGACGAGTCCATATTTGATGATATATTTTGGCTTGATTTGAGTTGATTTCATCACATAAACCTACACTTAAGCACCAAAATAGCATACTTTTGTGTTTGATCCCTAAATTGAACTTAAATGTGAAAACATGCATTTTTGTGCTTAAATTGAGCAATTTAATTCCACTTTTATTCCATTTGATGCCGTGACATGTTTGTTGAGTGATTTCAGGTCAAAGAGGAAAGAATGGATATGCAAAACTGGAAGGAAGCATGTACAAAGAGAGAAAACATGAAGAAAACAAGGAGAAAGTACTCAGCTATGCGTATGGACAAAAAGAAAATCAGCACGTGTGCGTGCGCACAACCCTCTGTGCGTACGCACAAGTAAAAATTTGGCGCAGTGTGCGGACGCACACACCTGTGCGTACGCACAGGTACCAGCGCTTGCCTCCATTGAAAAGTCGCGTGGACTCTCGTTTTGGGGTTCTTTTGGCCCATTTTGGAAGGCTTGGATGCTGAAATCAAGTGCTATATTAAGGGCATGGCAACACATATGAAAGAGAGCCATCTTAGAATAGGAAAAACACATAGTAGGAGTAGTGTAGTGTAGTTTTAGGTTTTCTCTTAGGGTTTGTAGCATTTTATACTTCAAGTTTGATTTTGGATTCTAGCAATTTTCATTGTAAGTATTCCTTTAATTTCTCTTTTAATTACTACACTTGTTCTACACTTTCTTTTATTTAGAGTTCCTTTGTCAATATTTACATAGTTTTGCAATTTTGAATTCCTAGTTGTTTAGTTTGATGTTTGATGGCTTTTATATGTTTGCTGAGTTGCTTTTATTGATTTTGATCATTTATGGTTCATAGCTTCTACCATTTTCCCAATTTTGCCATGTTTTATGTTTATGCCCTGTAAGTGTTTGATGAAATGCCAATCTTAGTTATGGGGTAGATTTCCCCACCTTGGTTTGGGGAAATGAGTTTATGGATTACTAGAGCTATAATATCCAACATTTAGTGATAATTATTGGGTTGTTAGTTGTTATTGTTTCCACTAACGCTAGCTTTTTACCAACTAGTTTGGTAAGTTAGCTAGGACTTATGGACTAATAACAATTATGCTCACCTAACTTATCCTTCGATGTTAAGGGTTGACTTAGTGAGATTAATCCATCACAATTATCATAGTTGTGGTTATGGCAAGGAATGGATTCCATTACTCATCCCAAATCAAGGTTTCATTTATGTTTTGAACTACCTTTTCCATCACTTTATAGCATTACTTGTCTATATTACATACATGGTTCTTTTATTCCCTTATTAGTTTATTAATTGCAATTTTGTCTTGTTCTTTTATCTCTTTATTGTTTACTTGTTCAATAATTGAAAACCCCTTGCTTCCTGATAATCCCTGATTTCGTGGTTTATCGTGTGCTTATTTTAGGGGATTTATTCACTTCTTCCCACATTTATTCAATGAAATAGCATGGTTTTGTAATTCTCCCTTAATTTTTGCTTAAATTTAAAAACATGCTTTTTAAGCCCTAAAATTTGTGATTTTAATTCACTTTAATTCCATTCGATGCCTTGATATGTTTGTTGAGTGATTTCAGGTTCATAAGGCAGGTATAGGATGAAAGAAATGAGAAAAGAAGCATACAAAGTGAGAATGCATGAGGAAACAAGAATTGGGAATGCATCGATGGGCACATGCGCACAAAAGTGACTTCGCATAGAAACGCGCACGCGTACATGATGCGTCCGCACAGATGAAGAAATAGCCAATAGACGCGCACGCGCACATGGCGCGTACGCGCCAATACTCGCACGTGACTCACTTAAAGGCAAAACGCTGGGGTTGATTTCTGAGCTGTCCAGGCCCAATTCCAACTTGTTTCTGAGTGTATTTCATGCAGAATTAAAGTCCAAGCAAGGGGGAGCAATTGTTTTGTAACTTAGCATCATGTAGGTTAGTTTCTAGAAAGAAAAGCTCCCTCTTCTCTCTAGAATTAGGGTTCCTAGGATATTTCCATCTTAGATCTAAGTTCAATTACATGTTTTCATCTTGTTTCTTTTATGATTTCTTACTTTTACTCTTCCATCATCATGATTTGTAGTGTTAACTTCCCTTTTCGCTCTCTTTTGTGATGATGAACTCTTGATGAATTTGGATCTTTTCTTCAATGCAATTTAATGTTGATGTTTCTTTTTATTGATGAATTGAGTTGTGAATTTACTTTCCTTGCTATTGGTTGTTGGTAGATTTATTATTCTTGCACATTTACCATGCCTTCCATTTGTACCCACCAAGTGTTTGAGAAAATGCTTGGTTGGGCTTTAGAGAAGATTTTGAGCATTCTTGGCTTGGGAAGAGTAATTAGGCAATCTTGAGTCATGGATACCCAACTTATGTTGGTGATCTAGAGGTGTTAGTTAATATGATTTTCATTGACTCTAATCCCTTGCTAATTTAATTAGTAAGTGATTGGGACTTATGGATTGAGATTAGCTAGTCTTATTAGACTTTCTTGGAGTGTGAAGATAATATGATACTTTCTTCTATCGTCTGAGATGACGTAATAAGATAAATTCTTGTCCATTATTGTAATATAATTGATTAGTATTGATGACAAGTCATCATATACCCATTTTTCAAGATAATTTCACTTGTTTCACTAGTTTTTATGCACTTTCTTATACTATAAGTAAGCAATTTAGAGTGGAATTGCATGTTTTATTTGAATCAAACAACCACCATTTAATTGATGCTAAATCATGAGGTTTAAGCTAAATTTAATTGAATTTTAATTGATTTATAAACCTTGTGAATTTAGTGATACTTTGATTGGTTGTTTTGATTATTTGTAGGTGAAGAAAAGAAGAAAAGAATGAAGTGTGGCTTAAGAAAGCGTGGCCCAAGGAAGAAAAGAGAGTGGCGCATGGAAGGAAGGAAGCCACACTGCTCTCCACAAGAGCACACTGCCCTCCAAGGGAGCACAACAATGAACCAAGAATTCAAGGCTTCACAGCCCTGCCCTCCTTGAGGGCGGAGCATAATTCTAGGCCAAGAAATAAAGGAAGGAAAAATTATGCCCTGCCCTCCTCAAGAGCAATTTCAGGCTCCTCATGGAAAAATTCAAGGAAATTGTTCTCCAAGTGCCACCCATGGGTTTCGAACCAAGCTCAAGAGGGAAGGAAGTAGCGTTCAAATGAAAGGAAAACAAGCCAAAATTAGCTTGTTTTCAACCTCCAAGGATCGAATACAAGACCTTGAGGAAGCAAGAAACTAGGCGCTACTTTGGTGCCAAGAAAACCAAGAAAAAAGGGGCAACAAAAGCCATCCAGCAAGTTTCGAACTTGGGACCTCACCCAAGAACATGGAAAGCTTGCGCTTCCCACATGGAGGGCAGAGCAGCATTCCTTGGTGCATGGCGCACAATTTGGCACGGCCAGCACGCACAATTGACGCGCAACAAGGGAGCTTGGGCACGCATCCTTGGCGCATCACAGCAAGGACAGGGCAGCACCCTGATGCCTCTCCCATACTTGGCACGCTAATTGGATCCACACGTAAGGCTTCCCTGCTCTGCCCTCCACAAGAGCAGAGCAGCCTCCTGGGAGCAATATGGGCTGAAACTCATCTAAAAATCCAATTGAATTCAATTCTTCACCCATCTTTCAAGCCCACTCAAAATTCTTAGATCCAAAATAGAAAGTGTATAAATAGGTGTTAGTTAGGATTAGAGGAGGAGCTTACTTTCATTTTAATTTTCATCCTTAGTCAACTTGAGAGCTCACTTTCCATTTTTCTGTTTTCTGCAATAGCTTGAGAATTGGAGGAGAGAATTCACTTCTTCTTCCTCTGATCTTTTTGTTTTCTTTACTGGGTTTTGTTTGAGTCTTGAGTGTGAAGAATTGAGGAACTTCTGTCTCAATCTCCATTTAAGATCTCTTTGATTTTCCTTCTGCATAATTGAGTTAAATTTCATTTCCTTTACTGCTTCAATCTTCAATTTCTCTTTACTTGCTTTGTGAACTTGGATCTAGGAGGGCAATTGAGATCTAGACTCTGCTATCTAGTCTCTGGAGTCTTGAGATCTGACTTTCTTTATGGTTCTTCTGCTGAACCACTGCTGCATTCAAATTTCCATTTCTGTTTAAGATCTAGACTCTGCTATCTAGTTTCTCTTGCTTAAATTCTGAATTCCCAGTCCTTAAATCCCTTTTTCATTCAAGCAATTTATATTTCTTGCACTTTAAGTTACTGCAATTTACATTTCTTGCACTTTAAGTTTCAGTCATTTAATTTCTTGTTCTTTAAGATTCAGCACCTCTACTTTCAGTTTTCTTTAATTTCTGCAAATCATCCCTCTCCCTTTACATTTCCTGCTATTTACTTACTGTTGGATACAAAATCACTCAACCAATACTTGATTCACTTGACTAAATCAACCACTAAACTAAAATTGCTCAATCCTTCAATCCCTGTGGGATCGACCTCACTCTCGTGAGTTTTATTACTTGATGCGACCCGGTACACTTGCTGGTGAGTTTTGTGTTGGATCGTTTTCCACACATCAAGTTTTTGGCGCCGTTGCCGGGGATTGAAATAGATTGACAATGATTTAGTGAAGTGGAGATCTAGATTAAGCATTTTTTTTCTTTTGTTCTTAACTAACATATTAACTGTTTGACTAGTTGCCTAAGCTAAACAAAACCTCATTCTAGCAATAGATTGAAGTTTCACAGGTTTTCTGGTTTTGTGTGTTTCTTGTGTTTTGTTTATATGACGGATACAAGAAGAGCTATACCCACCTTTCATGAACAAGACGAACAAACCATTAGGAGATTAAGAAGAGCTGAAAAAGGGAAAAACATTGTTAGAGAGGAGGAGTCAGAAGAAGAATTTCAAGACATGGAGGAACGTTCAACCAATCCACCTGAAGGAGGGGCCAACAATAACCCACAACAGAGGAGAGTACTGGCCTCCTATACTTTTGCAAATTCTAGACATTGTAGGAGTAGCATTCTCACCTATAATGTCAATGCAAACAACTTTGAACTGAAGCCACAACTCATCACATTGGTCCAAAACAAATGCTCTTTTGGAGGAGGACCACTGGAGGACCCGAACCAACATCTATCCACTTTCTTGAGGATCTGTGATACAGTTAAAAGCAATGGAGTGCACCCTGACATATACAAGTTGCTATTATTCCCATTCTCTCTCAGGGACAAAGCCACTCAATGGCTAGAAACATTTCCAAAGGAGAGCATCAACACTTGGGATGATTTCGTGAGCAAGTTTCTTGCCAAATTTTATCCCCCTCAAAGGATCATAAGATTGAAGACTGAGGTGCAGACATTCACCCAAATGGATGCTGAAAATCTATATGAGGCATGGGAAAGATATAAGGCCCTACTGAGGAAATGTCCACCAGAGATGTTTACTGAGTGGGATAAGCTGCAAAATTTCAATGAAGGACTCACTCTAAAAGCTCAAGAGGCACTTGATCACTCAGCTGGAGGATCATTGCAATTGATGAAAACTGCAGAGGAAGCTCAAAACCTCATTGATATGGTGGCCAACAACCAATACTTCTTTGCTCACCAAAGGCAACGCCAACCATCACAGAGGAAGGGAGTGCTAGAATTGGAAGGAGTGGATACAATTTTGGCTCAACACAAAATGATGCAGCAGCAGATTCAGCAATAATTTGAGCAAATGGCCAAGGGAATTGATAGCCTACAAGTTGCATCAGTGAGTGCCACAAGCCAACCATCAAATCCTTGGGGGCAGAATGAGGAGAACTAAGAAGAACAGCAACAAGAGCAAGTGCAGTACATGCACAACCAAAATTCTGGATCAAATGAGGTGTATGGTGACACCTACAATCCATCTTGGAAGAACCACCCAAACCTTAGGTGGGGAGATAACCACAACCAAAACCAACAACCATGGTAGAGGAACTCAGCTCAAAACACTCCAAGAAACAACCAAAATTACAATCAGCAGTCAACTAACCCAAATCCTTATAGAAAACCTCAAAACAATTACCCCAACTCCAACCATTATCCATCCAATAACCAAACCATCAACCAAAACACATACCATCATCCATCAACACCCCAAAACCAACCAATCTCACAAGATTCTTAGAGGATTACTAATCTGGAGATGCTCATGGAGAAGATGATGAAGAACCAAGAAATGACAACAAAGAACCAGGAAGCTTCCATGAAGAGCCTAGAGAGGCAGATTGGACAAATCTCCAAGCAGATTTCTATTGAGAGACCTTCAAGCTCACTACCAAGCGACACCAATCCTAATCCGAAAGAAGAGTGCAAAGCTGTGCAACTAAGGAGTGGAAAGACATTGGTGGACAGCAACAAAGGGGCAACCAAGAAGCCTATGGAGAGTGACAACGAACCAACAGAGAAAGAGGGAGCTAACGACAAGAACATAACAAGCAAGAATGTCCCAGAAAAGCTCACAGAAGAGAACAACCAACCACAGAATTTAAAGAAGGAAAAGCAGATCATGAAAGAGCCAAATCCAAGACAGCAGCAAGTGGAGAAGAGTCTTATACCTCCACTACCTTATCCATAGAGATTCCATAAAGAAGCAAAGGATCAGCACTTTCATAAGTTCCTCGAGACTTTCAAGAAGCTAGAGATCAACATACCCTTGGCTGAGGCATTGGAGCAAATGCCTCTATATGCCAAGTTCTTGAAGGAGCTTATCAACAAGAAAAGAAGTTGGGATGAGAAAGAGACTATACTGCTTACTGAGGAATGTAGAGCCTTGATTCAAAAAGCCTAAACTTGCGGACCCTGGAAGTTTCTTTCTACCCTGCACCATTGGGAGATTGACTATCAACAAAGCTCTCTGCGATCTAGGAGCAAGTATCAACTTAATACCCTCTTCTTTGGTGAAAAAGCTGTGCATAAAGGAAATTAAGCCCATACAAATGTCTCTAGAACTGGTAGATAAATCAGTAGTAAATCCTAGGGGTGTGATTGAAAACCTTCTAGTCAAGGTGGACAAATTCATATACCCTGCAGACTTTGTAGTTTTAGATTCAGATGAGGATGAAGGTGATTCTGTCATACTTGGGAGACCTTTCTTGGCCACTTCTAGAGCCATTATAGATGTGGAACAAGAAAAGCTAACCCTTAGAATGCATGAAGAGAACATCATCTTGAATGTGTTTTCAGAAACACAGTCCAGTAATAAGAAGAATAATTGCATGGAAGTTGACAAAGGAAGCTTACACTAGAAGGAAGGAACTAGCAAGATAGTTGAAAATCATCCTCCAAGGCAAGAAACAAACAACACAGCATGCCAAAAGAAGAGTGAGCCTGAGCAAAGTGAAGAAGAAAATCAAGAAAGGATCAAAGTGCTGACTAGGAAGGAGAATCCCAAAGCAAAGGCTATTATCAAAGAAGAAGGAGTAACAAGAAAAAGGAAGAACGGCAGGAAGAAAGCTCAGAAGGGACGGAAAAATAAGAAAATCCCCACTAAAGGGTTCTCCAAGGGTGATGAAGTGCAGTTGATTTATCAACAGTTAGGAACAAGCCAACAAATCAATGATTATTACACTGTATGCAAAGTACTCTCACGTGAGCATGTTGAACTTGAGCACCAGGGAACAAAAAGGAAGCTCACAGTGAGGGGAGATAAGTTGAGACATCACATGCATCAACCACCCTAAAGGGAGTTCAATGTCAAGCTAGTGACAATAAAAGAGCGCTCCATGGGAGGCAACCCATGATTTAAGATTCCTGTCTTTTCTTTTATCTAATAAGCTATGATGACCCTGGCATGATTTTGAAATTTCATGGACATACTTGATAAATGCATACATTGTTTTGAAGCATATGGCAGACTTCTAAGTAAGGCACACCCAAAATTGTTTAAAAAAAAAGGAGGTATTCTTAGACCATATGCTTAGTCATTTTGATGAAGCATATGACCAAACACTAAGTTTGGTGTCTGCATATGTAACAATGTTCAGAAAATCATTTCCTATTCATGGAATCAAAATCATACATAGATGGATCATGCATCATTACATTTTTGAATAATTTCACATCTTATGATAAAAGTATCAATTGTGAGGAATTATTTGCATTTCTCAATTATCCCCTCAGTAAGAGACAAGTTTGGTGTTCACCAACCCTTGGCTCACTGATTAAGGGACACAATTGATCCTTTATGAAAAAAAAAATAGGAAAATTTTTTTTTATTGCAAATCACTCACCGCTGTATATATTTATGTGCTAAGGCTAGCTGTTTTGGTTTAATTAGGAGAAAGAGATTGAGATAAATACAAGGAAGGGAGGGGCCACGGCTAGGACAAGGTAAGTGAGGAGTGGTCACATGTGCCTAGAGAAGCGTGCTCCTTGGGAAGCAGAATCTGCATGCATGCATCATCGAACACCTAAATACATGCATCCAATGAGAAGAGAATCCTCGTCAAAGCTTCAACAATGCATGCAGGCCGTTCAATCCATGAGCCCTCTGTATGTTCAACTCAATCTCAACCCTTCATGAGCACCAATGAACTTCTTCCTCATTCATTATGATTTTGTTAGAAAGTTTGAAGGACTTGCTTATAAGAAGCCGTTAGCACTAAATGGCTTACACATTCATACAAACTACATTCATTTATAAACCATAATCCCCTTTACTCCCAAAACTAAAGCCAACAATTCCCTTTTCTTCCACAACAAAACCGAGCATCATCCTAAACACAACACATCCCTTCCTACCACTTTTCCCTTCTTTTCACCTCAAATCTAATGGCCTCTTCAAGTTCAAAAAGAAGGCCGAAAAAGGAACCAATGATGACCGAGCCTCCATCCTATGATGCAACAAAATTTAGGTCCCAATTCCATGAAGGGAGATATCATAAGTTCATGAAGACAAAGAATGTCATTTATGAGAAGGGCCTTGAGCTGAAGGAAGGGGAATACCCCATCATGAGGCAATCACTAAGGAAAGAAGGTGGGAACTTTTATGTCCTCCTCTCGTAGACATTAGTGCAGTCATGATCAAAGAATTCTATGCAAATGCTGTAAGAGAGAGCAAAGATAGTACCCCCTACACGAGTTTTGTCAGAGGAGTTGAAGTGAATTTCGGTCCAGCAGCCATCACAAGGGCCCTGAAGTTGAGAACCATAACTTATGCAAAGCCTAGTTATGAGACCAGATTGCAGATGGAAAACAATCCTGATGAGATCTTGCAAGGGTTATGCATGGAAGATATAGACTGGGAAAGAGATTCAAAAGGGATCCCAAGCCACTTGAAAAGAATAAATCTCACTCCTGTGGCCAAGGGGTGGTATGAGATAGTAAGGAGATCTATCCTTCCTACTGGAAACGCCTCTTGGGTCACAATCAAACGAGCACTCTTGACATACTGCATCCTACATGGAGGTGAAATCAACCTTGCACAACCCATAGCCGACAGTATTCAAGAGATGGCAAACAGCACAAGCAAATCAAGTGGACTTGGCCATCCAAGTACCATCCTCAGGCTATGCAACAAAGCTGGAGTGATCTTTGAAGATGAGGACACAGAAAAAGTGAAAAAGGGGAAAGGAATCACCAAGAGGAGCATGGAAGGGATGAATGAAGAAGATGATCAAGAGGGGGGGTAGCTCCCAGACAAAGAAGATCACAAAGAGAGGGAGGACAAGAGCAAGCTCGTGGTGCTATAGACATGAGCTAACTACAAAGAGCAACTGAAGAGCTATCTCAGCAACTCATGCAAGCTCAACAAGAGCAAAATCAAGGGCGCCAAGAGCAATATCTAGAGCCCCAAGAGGAATATCCAGAGCGCCGGGAGCAATATTTGAGGGATAAAGAAGAATGAGAAGCTTGGCAGCGTCAAATGGAGGAGAAGCAAGAAAGCTGGCAACAACAAATGATGATTCAGCAGCAAGAATTTCAAGCAAAGATTCTTGAAGGACAAAAGGATCAATACAAAGAATTCCAAGAATCATATGATAAGCTGTACTTTAGTCAAGCTAAAGCAGGGGAATATAGTCACAACCTGTATCAGTGGAAGAACATTTATCACACTATTGGGGAAATTAGACATGTGCAACAAGTAGAGAGTGATGAAGACATACAAGCAAGGTTGGAGTACTTGACCCACAATTTGCCAGCACTCAATCCACAAATCAAGCCATTTGAGCAGTGCCAAGAATTTAGAGCCAAGCAGCAAGCAAGGTCTAATCACTATACGGAGGTAACACTTAGCAGATTGGAACAAGTTGGGCTCTCAGGACTCTTAGATTCTGTTTGGGATAGAAGATGCCCTGGTGAAGAAGCCCAAGACTATTCCAAGCTAGGGAAGAGAAAGAAGAAGAAGGGAGAATCAAGCAGAAGCCACAATCATTAGATGGTGGAAAAGTTCTTTCATACTTCTAATAAGGAGATGCATGTCTGAAACATGATAGGCCTCCACTGCTTATTTCCTTTTATTTCATTATCATGCACTTTTATTTGTTCAATAAGTAGCTAGAGAAATGATCTGCATAATGCTTGTCATTCATCACTTAGCTTTAAATTTTGTTTTGTTTCCCATATGCTTGAATAAAAGAGAAATGTTTGAATTAGAAAGTAAATGTCCAATGTTGCATAAGTTAGAATGGAAGTTAATGGTGGTATATGTATTTGATTAAATGCATAACTCATGAAATAATTGCTGCATAATGTCATTTTCATTGAAGTGTGAGCTAGCTTGCTGTCATAAAGGTTTCTATCAATAAAGAAAAAAAGAATCCCTTGATAACAAAACAAAACAAAACAAAAAGAAAAGGAAGAAGAAAAAGCCAATGTGGCAAGAAAAACAAATAATAAGGCTAGGCACCAATAGCTTGGACCCTAGGACACATGCCCTGTGGTGTTCTTGTACTTGGATATGCTTGGATAAGTAAATTCTAAGGGATATTTCAAGACCTGGCCACTTAGATCAACTGATTTGGGATGGCCAATTGAAAGTCCACAATAAAGAGCAACCTAGCTACAGAACATTTAGTTATCCAAAGAGGTGCTGGGCATCAATGATCCTAGGAGGAAATAGTGAGCCATGTGTCTGTGGTGAAGAAATGTTGAGTAAAAATAAAGCCAAAGGCTGCTGCAACATTTGACACCAAGCCTTCAAAGAATAACAAGCTTGTTAAGCAAAATAAGAAAAGAAAACTTAGCAAGGGAGCAAGTAAAAAGTAAACCTTATAATAGCAAGCTTAGTAAGCCTTTGAGGAAAAGTGTATATTATGTAACAGCATACAATAACTGAGTTATCATTGTCTGCATAAAAACTCCATGAACCAAGTTCTACTAATTGCCTAATAAAGATATGTATGCTTTTCTTTTTCATTTCATTTTCTCTTAATTTTGATGCTTGCTTGGGGACAAGCAAGATTTAAGTTTGGTGTTGTGATGACAAGTCATCATATACCCATTTTTCAAGCTAATTTCACTTGTTTCACTAGTTTTTATGCACTTTCTTGTACTATAAGTAAGCAATTTAGAGTGGAATTGCATGTTTTATTTGAATCAAACAACCACCATTTAATTGATGCTAAATCATGAGGTTTAAGCTAAATTTAATTGAATTTTAATTGATTTATAAACCTTGTGAATTTAGTGATACTTTGATTGGTTGTTTTGATTATTTGTAGGTGAAGAAAAGAAGAAAAGAATAAAGCGTGGCTTAAGAAAGCGTGGCCCAAGGAAGAAAAGAGTGTGGCGCATGGAAGGAAGGAAGCCACACTGCTCTCCACAAGAGCACACTACCCTCCAAGGGAGCACAACAATGAACCAAGCATTCAAGGCTTCACAGCCCTGCCCTCCTTGAGGGCGGAGCACAATTCTAGGCCAAGAAATAAGGGAAGGAAAAATTATGCCCTGCCCTCCTCAAGAGCAATTTCGGGCTCCTCATGGAAAAATTCAAGGAAATTGTTCTCCATGTGCCACCCATGGGTTTCGAACCAAGCTCAAGAGGGAAGGAAGTAGCGTTCAAATGAAAGGAAAACAAGCCAAAATTAGCTTGTTTTCAACCTCCAAGGATCGAACACAAGACCTTGAGGAAGCAAGAAACTAGGCGCTACTTTGAAGCCAAGAAAACCAAGAAAAAAGGGGCAACAAAAGCCATCCAGCAAGTTTCAAACCTGGTACCTCACCCAAGAACATGGAAAGCTTGCGCTGCCCACAAGGAGGGCAGAGCAGCATTCCTTGGTGCATGGCGCACAATTTGGCACGGCCAGCATGCACAATTGACGCGCAACAAGGGAGCTTGGGCGCGCATCCTTGGCGCATCACAGCAAGGACAGGGCAGCACCCTGATGCCTCTCCTATACTTGGCACGCTAATTGCATCCACATGCAAGGCTTCCCTGCTCTGCCCTCCACAAGAGCAGAGCAGCCTCCTGGGAGCAATATGGGCTGAAACTCATCTAAAAATCCAATTGAATTCAATTCTTCACCCATTTTTCAAGCCCACTCAAAATTCTTAGATCCAAAATAGAAAGTGTATAAATAGGTGTTAGTTAGGATTAGAGGAGGAGCTTACTTTCATTTTAATTTTCATCCTTAGTCAACTTGAGAGCTCACTTTCCAGTTTTCTATTTTCTGCAATAGCTTGAGAATTGGAGGAGAGAATTCACTTCTTCTTCCTCTGATCTTTTTGTTTTCTTTACTGGGTTTTGTTTGAGTCTTGAGTTTGAAGAATTGAGGAACTTCTGTCTCAATCTCCATTTAAGATCTCTTTGATTTTCCTTCTGCATAATTGAGTTAAATTTCATTTCCTTTACTGCTTCAATCTTCAATTTCTCTTTACTTGCTTTGTGAACTTGGATCTAGGAAGGCAATTGAGATCTAGACTCTGCTATCTAGTCTCTGGAGTCCTGAGATCTGATTTTCTTTATGGTTCTTCTGCTGAACCACTGCTGCATTCAAATTTCCATTTCTGTTTGAGATCTAGCCAATTTCGATTCTTATCTTGCTTTGATAATTGTTGCAATTTAGTTTCTCTTGCTTAAATTCTGAATTCCCAGTCCTTAAATCCCTTTTTCATTCAAGCAATTTATATTTCTTGCACTTTAAGTTACCGCAATTTACATTTCTTGCACTTTAAGTTTCAGTCATTTAATTTCTTGTTCTTTAAGATTCAGCACCTCTACTTTCAGTTCTCTTTAATTTCTGCAAATCATCCCTCTCCCTTTACATTTCCTGCTATTTACTTACTGTTGGATACAAAATCACTCAACCAATACTTGATTCGCTTGACTAAATCAACCACTAAAATAAAATTGCTCAATCCTTCAATCCCTATGGGATCGACCTCACTCCCGTGAGTTTTATTACTTGATGCGACCCGGTACACTTGCCGGTGAGTTTTGTGTTGGATCGTTTTTCACACATCAAGTATTGTTTGACGTTCTCCCTATGTGAAGATAACATTATACCTTCTTCCATTTGTTAGAGTTGACTAAATAAGATAAATTAATCATTGTATGACTAGGATAGAAAGCCTACATTCTCAATCTTTGCCATGAATGTCTCTTTTTATTACTTGTGAGACGACTCAGAGTCTAAATACTTCGGTTAATTTTCATTTAGGGTTTGTTACTTGTGACAACCAAATTTTTTATTGGAAAGATTTTTGTTGGTGTAAAACTATACTTGCAACGATATTTCATTGAGAAATTCTATACCATCACAACAACTTTTCTTTAAATCACTTCCTCATAACCAAAATTGTATGCACTCGTTGTCACTAGTTCCTAGGGAGAACGACCCGGGAGCCTAAATACTCTCGGTTATAATTGTGTTTCGATTGTGTCATCTTTGAATTTAACTTTGATTGATGGTCAATTTTTTGGGTTTGGAGCTATACTTGCAACAAAAACTTATTTTGAGATAAATTCTGAACTCGGTTTAGGCCTCTTATCAAGTTTTTGGTGCCGTTGCTGGGGAATGCAATTGGTGTTGTATCTTTCGGTTGATGCGAATATGTTGATAGTGTAATAGCACTTTTTGGTTGTTTATTTGCTTTTGTTAGAAGGTGATGAGCGGATAATTTATACACTTTTTGGCATTATTTTTAGTATGTTTTTAGTATGTTTTAGTTAGTTTTTAGTATATTTTTATTAGTTTTTAGTTAAAATTCACTTTTCTGGACTTTACTATGAGTTTGTGTGTTTTTCTGTGATTTCAGGTATTTTCTGGCTGAAATTGAGGGACCTGAGCAAAAATCTGATTCAGAGGCTGAAAAGGACCGCAGATGCTGTTGGATTCTAATCTCCCTACAGAAGCCCAATTGGCGCGCTCTCAACTGCGTTGGAAAGTAGACATCCTGGGCTTTCCAGCAATATATAATAGTCCATACCTTACCCGAGATTTGATGGCCCAAACCGGCGTTCCAAATCAGCTCAAAACTGCCCGGCGTTAAACGCCGGAACTGGCACAAGAATGGGAGTTAAACGCCCAAACTGGCACAAAAGCTGGCGTTTAACTCCAAGAGAAGTCTCTACACGAAAATGCTTCAATGTTCACCCAAGCACACACCAAGTGGGCCCGGATGTGGATTTTTATATCATTTACTCATTTCTGTAAACCCTAGGCTACTAGTTCTCTACAAATAGAACCTTTTACTATTGTATTTTCATCTTTGGACGTCTAGTTCTTAGATCATATCTGGGTAGCTATCTTTAGTCTTATGCTATCTTAGATCATGGGGCTGGCCTCACGGCCATGCCTAGACCTTGTTCTTATGTATTTTCAACGGCGGAGTTTCTACACACCATAGATTAAGGTGTGGAGCTCTGCTGTACCTCGAGTATTAATGCAATTACTATTGTTCTTCTATTCAATTAAGCTTATTCTTGTTCTAAGATATTCATTTGCACCCAAGAACATGATGAATGTGATGATTATGTGACACTCATCATCATTCTCACTTATGAATGAGTGCCTGACAACCACTTCTGTTCTACAAGCAAACAAGGCTTGAATGTTTATCTCTTGGATCCCTTGATCGGAATCTTCGTGGTATAAGCTAGAATTGATGGCGGTATTCAAGAGAATCCGGAAGGTCTAAACCTTGTCTTGGTATTCTGAGTAGGATTCAATGATTGAATGACTGTGACGAGCTTCAAACTCCTGAAGGCTGGGCGTTAGTGACAGACGTAAAAGAATCACTGGATTCTATTCCAACCTGATTGAGAACCGACAGATGATTAGCCGTGCCGTGACAGGGTGCGTAGAACATTTTCACTGAGAGGATGGGAGGTAGCCACTGACAACGGTGAAATCCTACATACAGCTTGCCATGGAAAGGAGTAAGAAGGATTGGATGAAGACAGTAGAAAAGCAGAGAGACGGAAGGGACAAAGCATCTCCATACGCTTGTCTGAAATTCTTACCAATGAATTACATAAGTATCTCTATCTTTATCTTTATGTTTTATTCATAAATCATCTATAACCATTTGAATCTACCTGACTGAGATTTACAAGATGACCATAGCTTGCTTCATACTAACAATCTCCGTGGGATCGACCCTTACTCGCGTAAGGTTTATTACTTGGACGACCCAGTGCACTTGCTGGTTAGTTGTGCGAAGTTGTGATAAGGAGTTGAGATTACAATTGTGCGTACCATGTTGATGGCGCCATTGATGATCACAATTTCGTGCACCAGAAGGTTTTTGTTTATGTTTTCTTTATGACTTTTTCACACCATCACCACAATGCACCCCAATGGAACCCAAACACTTACTTTTCTAATCACCAATCTTACACACCATCACCCTACTACATACAAAACCAAAGCCCTTACCCTCTTGAGTTTTATTGTCAACTTTCATCACCTCAATTTTCATCTTCATATATGGATCAAGCCACACAAGAAGCACTTTTCATGCTCATTCAAGAACAACAAAAGTTCCAGAGGAAGCAAGAGCTAGTCATGTCTACCTTAGCAGAAGCTTTGGATCATTTAGCATCAATGCGTTCATGCCACAAACAAGAAACTCTAGTGGATGAATGTGTGGAACTAAGTGAAAAGTGTGGAGTGAACCAAGAATTGCAAAATCAAGAAGGAGATGTCAAGTCACAAGATGAAGAACAAGAGGAGATAAATGAAGAGTTGATGGGAATTGACCAAGAGGATTGCATCATTCAAGATTTTTTGTCCAACTTGGTTGACCCCTTCAATAATAGTCATGAGCCTCCCTTGTCAGAATTAGAAAGAGATGTTGATGTTGGATTTCACACAACCTCCAATTTTTGACTTGAGTGATTATGAGGAAGATTCAAAAGAGGTTGAGGAAGATTTTGGCTACCAAGAAGTGAAGGTATTTATGGAAGAGCAAATTGAGTGGGTGAAAATTTCTCCAACAAGATTTCTAGGCCCATATCAATATGCCATCTTGGTGATGGATTTTCAACTTCAAACCCTTATTAGAGTAGTGGATGGTAGAGAGAAGAATGTTAATTGGCATAGAAATGGAAAGTTCATTAAAGAATCCAATATAGCAATTGGAGCTCAACTTTGGTGCAAGAGTCAATTTAGTGGATTCCAGGCAGTGTACAAGTGTGTCCATGGCGATTCAAGACAATGTTCACTTAAGTACAACAATGAAGATCAACGAGAAGATGAGCAAGAGACAAAAGTATGGGTTCCGGGAATTGGCTTTAAGAGTCAACATTTATGGATCCTATTTACTATCTTGGAATCTCTCAAAAGTTTGATGCAATTCATTTAGGACCCCGGAGGTCAAAGCAATAGCAAACTTGGTTGGAAATTCAAGGAGGAATGGAAACACAAGCCGCCTTGACAAAGATCTCATCACAAAGTCCAACTTAGGACTATAAACCAAAGTACTAGGTGGGAGACACCCCACCATGGTAATATCCTTCTAACTTTCTCTTTTTTAGCTTTTTAACGCTTGAATAATTGGTTATGTTGGTTGGTTAGTTAGTTTTATTTTGATTTTTGTTAGGGAATTGTAGTGGAATAATGTGTTTTTGAGAGTTTTATGATGTTTTGGGACTTGAAAACCTATTTTGAATGTTATATTTGATGCCTAGGAGGCATAATTTTTGTTGCAGGAACAGAGTCCTGTGCATACAGACAACCTTGTATGTCCACATAGATCCCCTGTTTTTCCGTCCGTGTGTGCTCGCACAGCAATGTGCGCGCGCACAGCTTGTGCGAGTGTACACCCACTCTCTTCCCCCTGTGCGTCCGCACACCTCACCCTGTTCTTCCCTTAAAAAAAAAACAAAACCATGTGCGTACGCATAGCTCTGAGCACACGCACAGCTTTGGACACCTATTCTGGATATAGCGCGCGCACCCCTTGTGCGTGGGAACAACCCCCCTTCCCCTCTATTGCGCGCGTGCACACCCCGTGTGCGTCTGCACAGGCCGTGACAACCCTACTATTTGCAACGCTCGCACACGTCTGTGCACACGCATAACTCCTATCCATCCCTTGTGAGCGTCTGCACACGACCTTGTGCGTACGCACACGTCACTTTTCGAACATTAATTCGAAAAGGCGCTTCAGTTTCCCCCAATACACCCTAACCTTTTCTTCTTCTCCCTTCTCTAAACCCAACCCTGGCCACTCAGCCCTCAACTTAGACCATCTCCGTGTGACCACACCACCACCGGCGACCACACTGCCATCGACCCCCTCTTTCTCTCTCTTCTCTCCCCCTTCCATTATTCTCCTTCTCCATTTCTTCTACATTTCCCCTATCTCCGCGCTGCACCCTTTCAGCGCCAGCTAACCCCAGTCACGCCAACTAGTTCGACGACCAACCACCAGCGGTGGCGAGCTTCTGTGCCGTCGCGACATTCGTCACCACTCTCATCCCCCCATTTCTTCTTTTTCTTCCTTCTGCAACGCAGGTTCTACTCCCCTGTTCCCTGCCTCTGTTCCATTTTTTCTACTGCTCTATTTACTTCCTTTTAATTCTGTTTTTAATTTTGCTTTAGTAATTAGGAGGCTTTAGGTTAGATGATTTCTAGTTTTTCTGGATTGAATGTTGATGTTGGCTGATTATTGTTAAGTTTTTTGGGCTGCTTTACTGCTATATTGAACTGTGAATGCTATTTTTCATTGACGCACATAACATGCTTGTTATAATGCCTGAATGGATTTTTGATTCAACTTCTATGTCTGATCAGCATGGGTTTTGAATTTTCTAGCCATTTTCCATTATTAATTTCATACTTGTGCAATTTTCTATTGATTCTGGATGCTTCCTGTGATGAAACTGTTTTTGCACTCTGTGTTATTCATGCTGGAACATTAAACTGAACTCAACATCTATGGCTGTGAAGAAGTGATGAACAGATTTCTATCGGTAAAGAAATTCACAAAAATATAATCGCGTTGTAAGTATAGTTTCTAAACCAGCAGAGAATCCTTTCGTGCAAAACTTTGGTTGTCACAAGTAACAAACCCCTAATTAAATTGATAACCGAAGTATTTAAACCTCGGGTCATCTCTCAAGGAATTACAGGAAAGTGTGTTTATAATTGGTTATGGAAAAGTGTGGTTTTGGGGGTTTTGGATAAGAGAACAAGAAAAGTAAATGGTAAAAGAAGTAAACTAATAACTAGAAAAGCTCTTGGCAAGGTATGAGAACTGGACGTCCTATCCTAGTTATCCTTATCAATTGTGATGAGAATTGGCTTTTGCTCCCACTTGGTCAACCTCTAACTATGAAGGTATGTTAAGTGGATAAATCAATTTGATTCTTCAGGTCCTAGTCAATTCCTAAGAAAAGACTAGAGTTAGGGGAATTCAAATCAATCAGCAAAAAATTCCAATTTTCAATCAACAAGGAGTTTGATAACTCAAGTGTCTCCAATTACTCAACCAAAGCTAAGAGTGTAAAAAGCTAAATTAAAGACATAGATATGAGATACCTCAAATTGCATAAATAAGAGAATCAAATCTGACATGAGGATTCATAAATTAAAGTAACAACATCAAATAATCAACAAGGAAAAATCAATAAACTAGAGTACTAGAATAATTAAGAGTAGAAGAGAAATCCTAATCCTAAAACCTAAGAGAGAGGAGAGAGCCTCTCTCTCTCTAAAGAACTACATTTAAAACTAAAATTGTGAATTATAAGCTTTGTATGATGAATGGATGCATTCCCCCACTTTATAGCTTCTAATCTGTGTTTTCTGGGCCGAAAACTAGGTCAAAAACAGCCCAGAAATCACACCTAGTGATTTTTGTTAATTCTGCAGATCGCGCATGTCACGCGTACGCGTCGTCCACGCGTGTACGTCATTCAGCGTTTTCCTTGCCACGCGTACGCGTCGTCCACGCGTTCGCGTCATCCGTGTAGATTCCAATCCACGCGTTCACGTCAGGCACGTGAACGTGTCACTGCAATTTTCTCCATTTCGCGCGGTCGCGTGAGCCATGCGTCCGCGTCAGTGTTCGCTGGTCATCTCCTTGGTTTCTTGTGTTCGTTCTATTTTTGCAAGCTTCCTCTCCATTCTCTATGCCATTCCTGCCCTGTAATCTCTGAAACACTTAACACATGGATCACGGCATCGAATGGTATAAAGGAGAATTAAAATACACAATAAAAAGATCTCTAGGAAGCAAGTTTTCAACCATAGATCAAGACTAGGAAGGAGTTGTAAAGCCATGAAAATCATATGAATAAGTAGGTAAAGACTTGATGAAAACCACTCAATTAAACACAAGATAAACTATAAAATAGTGGTTTATCAATCTCCCTACACTTAAAAATTAGCATGTCTTCATGCTAAGCTCAAGAGAAGCTATAGGAGTTAAGAGGAATGGTAGGATGCATAAAATGTAACCTATTTATATGAATACAACTACATGCAAAATGCTTTTACCTACTTGGTGAAAAGTAATTAAGCCTTTTCAAGAACAAATATGAACTGGATTTCACCAATTCAAATCATAAAATGAAGTTCAAATAACTTACAAGAAGAAAATAGCTCATGAAAGCTGGGAACAAAGAATCGAGCATCGAACCTTCACTGGAAGTTTATACACTCTAATTGCTCAGGTGTTTAAAGTTCGACTCTCTCAATTCTCAACTAACCTTGCTTTCTAAGGCTTGCTTTTCTTGTACCAATCAAAACAAATTTGATGCACAAATACACATATCAAGAGATCTTTTAAGGGTTGTAATGGGGTTAGGGTCAAGGTAGGATTGTATTTGGTCAAGTGGACTAAAATCTGAATCCTTAATTAACTTAAACTTTTCCCACCTAACTTAAGACAATCCATGTAATCACAATACAAAACCTAACTATCCATTAACCATGTTTTTCACATATTCATGCATCCGAATTTGAGTACAACTCATATGCAATGCTTTCACCATTTACTTTGGGGCATTTTGTCCCCTTTTTATTGTTTCCTCTTTTTCTTTTTTTCTATTTATTTTATTTTTATTATTATTTTTTTCTCTCTTTTTTCTCATAATTTTTTTTTTTTGCTTTTCTTAAGACATATGATTAAGGTATTGAATGCATGAACATATTCTCAGCATTCTTTCACATTTTCAGAAAATTATAACATACTCAATTCTCAAACCAAATGTTTCCAAATCTAATTTTCCAATACTTAAATCATAAGCACTTTCACTAGTCTAAGCTAACCAAGGATTCCAATTAAGAACATTATTGTTTTCTCGTTTAGAGTTAATGATGTGCTAAAATAAAGAACAAATGGGGTAAAATAGGCTCAAATTGGTTAAAAAGGGATAATGAAGGGTTAAGGCCATATAGGTATGTAAGCTCAATGAAATAAGGCCTCAATCATATAAGTGCATGCATACATCAAATAATGGACATATAGAATTAAGCAAGACAAAGATTACAATTTTAGAGAGAAGAAGATACACCAAAAATAAAATATTGGTTGATAAAATGCAACCAATCAAATAGGCTCAAAATCTCACGGGTTTTGTGTGTTCGAGCTCTAAACCATGTTCCAAAATAAAATTTCTTCAAACAATTTCAATAAAAATTTCAATTCAAATTAGTGAAATGCTATAAGAAGTTTCTTAAAAAAGAAAATATTACTTTAACCAAGTGGTGGTAAAATATGCACAAAATCAAACAAATATACAATCAAACATGCAAATGCAACAAACAAAGAAAATAAAATATTGGTGTTGAGAAGGAAATAACTAACCCACGGAAGTCGGTATCGACCTCCCCACACTTAAAGATTGCACCGTCCTCGGTGCATGCTAAGATGTGCAAGTGGACGGGCTGCTACAACTGATGCTATTCTCTCCAAGGAATGTGCGTAGGAACTTGTTTGTCACCCCATATAGAATTTCTTCCTTTTCCTTCTCAGTAGCCAGCCTGAAAGAAGAGGAAAAGAAGAAAAGTAACCCAGAAACAAAGATAAAAAAACAAATAAAATATGGGTATTAATGCCAAATAATAAGGGTCTCAATTACATGGTAGCTACAACATGCAAGTGGGAAAATAGTAGACGCAAATGGCATATCAATAGTGCACAAATTACAACAATGGGAAAGAGATAGTAGATAATGAAAGACAATATAAATTCATGTCAATGCAAAAGGAATACATGAAACATAAAAGATTGACATTGACAGAAAAATAATATCACCCAACATTGTAAAACAAGTCACTAAGCACCAAAATAATACCAGAAAAGATACAACAGTTGAATAAGAAAATTTAACACCAACGAAAAAATAATAAATTTAGAAAGGAAAATAAAAATATGCACAAAATTAAAATACAATTAATGAAAGTATGCAAATAAATTAAGTAAAATAGAATGAAAGTGAAGAAGGATGAGAAGTGAAAGAAAGGAAGAAGAAGTAAGTAAGAAAGGAGGAAGGAAAAATTAGGATTGGGCAAGAAAAGATAAGATTTTTTTGGCGCTGATCTGGATAAGCTGTGCGGCGCAGGCGACGCGGACGCGTGGAGCACGCGTTCACATGGTTGGTGCTATTTTCAAGTGACGCGGACGCGTCGGTCACGTGAATGCGTGACATAATTTATGCTAGTGGCGCGAGAGCAGCCTTGCGTTCGCGCAACTCTCTGTCTCAAATGCATATTGCAAAAATTTAGGGTGATGTGTGCGCGTGGGTGACGCGCACGCGTGCATGGTCTTTCTTTTAAAATGATGCAGACGCGTGGGGCACGCGTTCACATCGTAGGGCTTGTGCTTCAAGCATGGTTCCAGCTCCACTCCATCACAACATGCTGCCATACACCCATTTACGTCGATTTCGCGGGTCACGCGTGCGCGTGGGTAATGGCTCGCGTGGAAGGCTGGATTCGCAAAGGACGCAGATGCGTCATGGACGCATTCGCGTGGGTGTGTTTGTGCCTAAGGCACGCCTCCAGCCACGCTCCCGCGTGACTTTCTGTATAATTCCCTTTTTTCTCTAATTATCCTTTGACACGGACGCGTCAGCAACACTGGCACGTCGTGTGCTTCCTCTCTCTTTTTTTTATGCAGAATGCAAATGCAAATGCAGGTGAATATGTAGAAATGATGAATGAACACTAAGAAAAAAATAGAATAAAATAAAATTAAGAATAAAACAAAACAAAATAAAACTAAGACTGAAAAAGAACGAGTATACCATGATGGGTTGTCTCCCACCTAGCACTTTTAGTTAAAGTCCTTAAGTTGGACATTTGGTGAGCTCCCTGTCATGGTGGCTTATGCTTGAACTTATCCAAGAATCTCCACAAATTTTTGTAATTCCAATGTCCTCCGGGATCCCAAACTAGGCACAAAGAGCCTCAAGCAAGTTAAACCAAGTGACAAGGCCCCAAGAGTGTTGATTGCTAGACTGAATTCCGGGGTCCCAAACTTTGCTTTTGCACCCATCTTCTTGTTGACCATCTTTGTTCCAACCGGGTGGTACACAATTGAAATTCTCACTGAGACATCCAAACAGCTTCCTAGACCCATTCAACTGAGATTTGTACCAACTTTTGTACTTCAATTTGGAGCATGTAACCATATTGGACATTGCATGACAATTCCTACCACTAACTATCTCCCGATTGCTCTTATAGCCACAAAGAGCTGTAAGCTGCCCATCCGTCTCAAGAAAGGCATATTCAAGTAAGCTAATTAAGCTTAGATATGAGAGATTTACCCACTTGAATGAAGGAATGGATGGTGATGGCTTTGGGGGAGAGGTTTCCAACAACCTTGGCAAGGTGATTTCCAGCTCCATTTCCTTGGGCTCTTCTTTGACCAATTCCACCTCTTTGCAAGCTTCTTCAATATGAACCTCTTCCTCTTGGTAGCTTTCTTCCAATTCGATCTCTTCTTCATTGTTCACCAAGGGCATGAGAGGTTGTGCTTCTTCTTCTTTAATCTCCATGTCAAGTCCAATGGGAGAGGATTCAAATGTAGATAAGAATTCATCAATGATTGAATCCATCACTTGATCATCCCCTTCAAAGTCTTCAACCATGGTATGCCTTGGAGGTTGTACACCCTCCTCAACATCAAATTCAAACTCCTTCAAATGGGGCTCTATGACTGGGCTTTCCTATGGACGTTCCGTATCTCCTAAGTCTTTGACTACTTCTTCCTCTTCAACGATTACGGCTGCTTCTAATTGTTCCAATACAAAGTCATGCTGCTCACTGTCCACTGGAGTTTCTAGCTTCTCCTTCATGTTGCGTTCTTCATTAGATTTTCCACATGAAGCCATGGGCGTTCCTTGAGTATCTAAACGTCGGGAAGGTAATCGATTGATCACTTGCTCCAGTTGGTGAAGGGTTGCATGAAATTTTTCCACTGTTTCCTTGAGATGATCCTTTGATTCTTGTTGTGCTCGGCTATCATAAGTAGGATCATAGTGCTATTGGATTGATGGATATGGACATGGTGTATATTGAGGTGGTGGTTCTAAGTATGGCTCATAAGGTGTTTGGTATGGTGGATGTGAGTTAGGGTCATATGGAGGTGGTTGGTTGTAGGGGGCTTGTGAGTATGGTGGTTTAAAGGTATGTTGGGGAGGCGGTTCACAAGCATATAGTGGGCCTTATTGGTAACCACAAGGGGGTCCACTTTATTCATCATTTGGGTACGCTCCCTGGAATGGCTCTTGACCATAGTAATTGGGTGGGTGTTGGTTGTCACGAAAGGGTCCACCATAACTATTGTCTTTGTATGCATTGTAGGATGGTCGTTGTCCATGGTACTTTGGAAGGCGTTGTTGCCGAAAGGGTTGATTAGATCCTCGTGGCTCCTTCCATCTCTGATTGTTTTAACATTGATGCATGTTCCTGTTATAATTTTTATTCCTCACAGCAACATTGGAACCAAACTCAAAGCGATAGGGGTGAGAACTCATAGTAGCTAATAAAAATTAAAAACAAAAATAAAAACAAATAAACAAGTAAAAAAAAATATTTACAATAACCAATAATAAGGCACACATTTGCAATTCCCCAGCAACAGCGCCATTTTGATGAGCGGCTTTCTATCGGTAAAGAAATTCACAAGAATATAATCGCGTTGTAAGTATAGTTTCTAAACCAACAGAGAATCCTTTCATGTAAAAGTTTGGTTGTCACAAGTAACAAACCCCTAATAAAATTGATAACCGAAGTATTTAAACCTCGGGTCGTCTCTCAAGGAATTGTAGAGAAGTGTGCTTATAATTGGTTATGGAAAAGTGTGTTTTTGGGGGGTTTTGGATAAGAGAACAAGAAAATTAAATGGTAAAAGAAGTAAACTAATAACTAGAAAAGCTCTTGACAAGGTATGAGAACTGGACGTCCTATCCTAGTTATCCTTATCAATTGTGATGAGAATTGGCTTTTGCATCCACTTGGTCAACCTCTAACTATGAAGGTATGTTAAGTGGATAAATCAATTTGATTCCTCAGATCCTAGTTAATTCCTAAGAAAAGACTAGAGTTAGGGGAATTTAAATCAATCAGCAAAGAATTCCAATTTTCAATCAACAAGGAGTTTGATAACTCAAGTGTCTCCAATTACTTAACCAAAGCTAAGAGTGTAAAAAGCTAAATTAAAGTCATAAATATGAGATACCTCAAATTGCATAAATAAGAGAAATCAAATCTGACATGAGGATTCATAAATTAAAGTAACAACATCAAAAAATCAACAAGGGAAAATCAATAAACTATAGTACTAGAAGAATTAAGAGTAGAAGAGAAATCCTAATCCTAAAACCTAAGAGAGATGAGAGAGTCTCTCTGTCTAGAAAACTACATCTAAAACTAAAATTGTGAATTATGAGTGTTGTATGATGAATGGATGCATTCTCCCACTTTATAGCCTCTAATATGTGTTTTCTAGGCCGAAAACTAGGTCAAAAATAGCCCAGAAATCGCCGCCAGCGATTTCTGTTAATTCTGCAGATCGCGCATGTCATGCGTATGCGTCGTTCACGCATGCGCATCATTCAGTGTTTTCCTTGCCACACGTACACTTTGTCCACGCGTTTGCGTCATTCGTGCATATTCCAATCCACGCGTTCGCGTTAGGCACGCGAACGCGTCACTGCATTTTCTCCATTTCGCGCGGTCGCGTGAGCCATGCGTCCGCGTCGGTGTTCGCTGGTCATCTCCTTGGTTTCTTGTGTTCGTTCAATTTTTGCAAGCTTCTTCTCCATTCTCTAAGCCATTCCTGCCCTGTAATCTCTGAAAGGTATAAAAAGAGAATTAAAATACGCAATAAAAAGATCTCTAGGAAGCAAGTTTTCAACCATAGATCAAGACTAGGAAGGAGTTGTAAAGCCATGCAAATTATATGAATAAGTGGGTAGAGACTTGATAAAAACCACTCAATTAAACACAAGATAAACCATAAAATAGTGGTTTATCAAGAAGACCAGGCTGAAATCATTTTGTTTGTTGCATTTGCAAGTGCATAGCATGCTAATGTGCTGCATTATGTACTGACTGCTCATTCCTTTTGCTTGAACACCAAAATAGCATTAAACTTACAAATTATAAATCTGTTTGGTGCCTTTAGAAGCAGCACATACAATATTTGTTGAGTGGATTGACTAGATGCTTATTCATATGTCTTTAACATCATTGATCATATACAATAACTTGTTCCCTACCAAACCTTTATGAGCAATGAAATTTGATTTTGATTGAGAATTGCTTTTGGAACAAGGGTTTGGTATTGTGATTGTTTTACCACTTTTTCCCATGAATAAGCAGGTGCTTCAACTGTTGCATTAATTATTGCCTTTTGTGCCAACGTTTGTTAACCTTTTCAATTCAATTGCAATTTGCAATAATCAGTTCCTTCCAATTCAATTCACAAGCATTGATAAAACCTAAGTTGTTTATGCTTTGATTTTCAATTACTCATTTGTTGTTTACTTAGGTGCTTGATTGTGGAAACATACATTTTCTTTTAATCATATCACTTATATTGAACATGTTTTCCATGATTAAGTGTTTGTTTACCTTCGTGACTCTAATTTGCATTGTTTGACTATTTCCTCTTGATGTCTGTGAATTTTATCTGTTTCTCCTAAGTTGTACTTTGTTTTTGTCTTTTTCAGGATGCCTCGCAAGGGAAAATAGAAGGCCAATCCTTTAGCCCGTCCTCCTCCTGCGCCTCCAAGTACCTAACCAGATACATTCATCAACACTGAAGCCTAAGAACAGTATAAAAAAGTGGAATCAAAGCCCTTTCACTACGAGCAAAAGCTAAACTTACCAGAGAAATATACAGACCACATTCTTAATAGACTAAACTTTTACCATTGGAAATTTGTAGAATTTGATCCGGTGGAACTTAATAAACACCAGGTCAAGGAATTCTACGGAAATCTACTTAAGATGGATGCCACAACTATTTTCCTCAGAGGTGTCACACTGGACACCTCTGACACTGCTTTAGAGGTCCTCTTGGATATCCCGCATATTCCTCTGGCTCGTGACGCTTACCCTCAGATAGTGAAGGAATTGTTATTGGGCAAGCTGTCATTAGATGTCGTCCTGAAGAAGATTGGCACACCTGATGCCAAATAGGAGTACAGTAGGGGAGAAAACACAGTCCCACAGAGCATCGCGTGCACTGATCTCAATCCTGAGGCGAGGATCTGGCAGTAGATCATCGCTGACTACATTCTGCCGAGCACGCATGCCACTCATATCTGCGTCCCTGTGGCCATTCTTCTATGGGCTATTCTGGAGGGGAAGAGGATTTCTGTTCTTCCTCTTATCAGAGACTCGATGTGGAAGGTGACTCAACAGCAAAAATACAATATTCCCTTCCCATCGATGATCACCAGATTAGCCGCCTTATCTGGAGTGGAAAGACGTCCAACAGACCGGACGTCTGTCTTAGTCAGTAAGCAGCCATTCTTATCATACAGCGACTATGAGGGACCGCCACCAAAGAAGAGGAAGACCACTGAGCCATCATCAGCAGTAGAGCCTTCAACACCCCCCACACCTCCTGTGCCTACACCCCGACTTCAAACACCATATGAGCAGGGTCAGGAGATACTTGAGACCTTCCACCGTTATGAGCGCTGCAACGCTCGTCGCTTCCAGTGGATAGTGGTGAAGTTTGAGGGTCGAGACCCTGGGCCACCTCCTCCAGATACACCTGAGCATGAGCCTGAGACCGAGGAGCTGGCACCGGAAGAGCCAGCAGATGAAGCTGGCCAAGGAGTCGAGCCCACTGACCACAGAGAGGAGGAGCCCATGGTTGAGGAGGATACATTTCAGATAGTTGAGGAGCCGGTAGCTGGAGCCAAGCCGAGAGCTGAGACAACAGCAAAGCCAGCTGACCAGGCTGTTGAGGAGCCGACAACTAGGCCCTCCACAGAGACTTCCGGAGCCATCACTGTGTATCACCGTCATCAGCACCCACCACCATCAGACGGTGGAGCATCTTACAGTTGACCAACCTCGGTTTGATTTTTGGCACAGAGGACCGTGCTAGATTTAAGTGTGGGGGAGGATCTTCTATCTTTTGGGTGTAAATTCTCTCCTGAACTCTTTCCATTTAGTTTATTTTTCAATCTTTATTATGCTTTTTATGAATATCTTTAGTATTTTGACTTATGCAGATTTTACTTTGGTTTGTATATAGTACTTGTTTTTAGTCATCTTTAGTATTGCGCTTTTATTTTGGTATATATACATATTGCATTTTATATTGCTTGGTATATAGTATAGATATGGAGTGTGATTGGATGATGTGAATAGCATATGCTTAGTTCATTTTGATCTTAATTGTTCATGTTACTTTTCCTTGTTGAAAATTAGAAAAAGAGCTAGGGAATTTTGAAAAAAAAAATATTTGCATCCGTCACAACATACATACATATAGGAATAATTTTGGTGAAAAATAATAAAAATTTTCAAGAATTTTGTTTCAAGTGCATTCTATTGAATTAATTAGAAAATTGTTTTTAAACTTTCTTGAGTGATTTTTATGGAACATAGAAGAGAGATGGAACAAAGCAACCTTGTGAGTTGTTGAGCCCTAATGAGTGGTTACACATTATAACCACAAATTTTGTTCATGGTGTGCTATGCTCCTTCTATGATTGCAATCTTGGTTTCACTTGATTCTTTATGTCCAATGTTTGATGTTTTGAATACATTTATCATGATTGAGGCCATTTTTTGAATTAGACTCACTCACCCATATGGACTTACCCTTGCATCTACCTTTATTAAACCTTTTGAGCTTTTTAATCCCCTTTGTTCTAAATTGTTAGCACATCACAACCCTAAGTAGAAAATCATGAATTACCTTAAATTGCATCTTTGATTAGCTTAGGTGGAAGTGTGTGTGTCATTTAAGTGTGGGGAAATTTTGGGAAACATTGGTAGTGGATAAAAATTTTGTTTTGGGTACTTATTGAAATTTTGGAGAATGGGTGTACATTCATGTATCAATTTGCTTTAACCATATGCATTTGTCATGGGAAAAGAAAAAGAAATAGAAAAAAATAAAATGAAAAAAAATATATAATAATAATAAGAGGGGACAAATGTTGCCCCAATGAAAAGAAAAAAATGAATAAGGAATGCATATGTGTTTTGAATAGAAACTAAGGCATGAATGTGTGTGAAAAGAAGTAATGGGTGGTTAGAATGCATTTTTGTGATTTGGTTGATATAGGTTGAGTGAGATACTTGAGCTAATCAAAGATCAAATTCTTTAGTCCACTTAACCATATCTATCCCACCTTAACCCTAGCCCCATTACAACCCTAATAAGTCCTCATGATAAGTGCATTCATTCATCATATGTTTGATGATTGTTAGATGAAAAGCAAATCCTTGAAAGCATGATTAGGAGGAGACTTGAGTGATTAAACCCTAAACACCGAGTGATTAGAGTGTATATACACTTAGTAAGGGTTCGATCACTCAACTCTATGTTTCCATACTTCTTATCATGTATTTTTGCAAGTTGTTTCATTTTGATGAGTTAAATCAATTCTCTAGATTATGATTACATTGAGATATTTCTTTGCTTAGCCCTATAGTTATACACTTGCTTGGAATTCAATTGTTTGTTCTCACCAAATCAATAGGATACTATGGATAGATAGATAGATAGATATAGATAGCATATAGTATACATGCATGTTGGTTGTTGCATTCAATAAGTTGCTTCCCCTTTGAACATTCTCTTTGTTGGTTTAGCATGAGGACATGCTATTGTTTAAGTATGGGAGAATTGATGAGTTCATATTTGATGAGATATTTTGGCTTGATTTGAGTGGATTTCATCACATAAACCTACATTTAAGCACCAAAATAGCATACTTTTGTGTTTGATCCCTGAATTGAACTTAAATGTGAAAACATGCATTTTTGTGCTTAAATTGAGCAATTTAATTCCACTTTTATTCCATTTGATGCCATGACATGTTTGTTGAGTGATTTCAGGTCAAAGAGGCAAGAATGGATATGCAAAAGTGAAAGGAAGCATGTATAAAAGGGAGAAAACATGAAGAAAACAAGGAGAAAGCACTCAGCTATGCGTGCGTGCGCACAAGGAGGCGTGCATACACACAAAAAGGAAATCAGCATGTGTGTGTGTGCACAACCCTCTGTGCATACGCGCAAGTAGAAATTCGGCGAAGTGTGTGGACGCACACACCTGTTCATACACATAGGTACCAGCGCATGCCTCCATTAAAAAGTCACGTTGACTCGTGTTTTGGGGCTCTTTTGGCCTATTTTGGAAGGCTTGAATGTTGAAATCAAGTGCTATATTAAAGGCATGGCAACACATATGAAAGAGAGCCATCTTAGAATAGGCAAAACACATAGTAGGAGTAGTGTAGTGTAGTTTTAGGTTTTCTCTTAGGGTTTTAATTAGGGTTTATAGCATTTTATACTTCAAGTTTGATTTTGGATTCTAGCAATCTTCTTTGTAAGTATTCCTTTAATTTCACTTTTAATTACTACACTTGTTCTACATTTTCTTTTATTTACATTTCCTTTGTCAATATTTACATAGTTTTGCAATTTTGGATTTCTAGTTGTTTAATTTGATGTTTGATGGCTTTTATATGTTTGTTGAGTTGCTTTTATTGATTTTGATCATTAATGGTTCATAGCTTCTACCATTTTTCCAAATTTGCCATGTTTTATGTTTATGCCCTCTAAGTGTTTGATGAAATGCCAATCTTAGTTATGGGGTAGATTTCCCCACCTTGGCTTGGGGAAAATGAGTTTATGGATTACTAGAGCTATAATGTCCGATATTTAGTTATAATTCTTGGGTTGTTAGTTGTTATTGTTTTCATTAACGCTAGCTTTCTACCAACTAGTTTGGTAAGTTAGCTAGGACTTATGGACTAATAACAATTATGCTCACCTAACTTATCCTTCGATGTTAAGCATTGACTTAGTGAGATTAATCCATCATAATTATCATAGTTGTGGTTATGGCAAGGAAGGGATTCCATAACTCATTCCAAGTCAAGGTTTCATTTATATTTTGAACTACCTTTTCCATCACTTTATAGCATTACTTGTCTATATTACATACATAGTTCTTTTATTCCCTTATTAGTTTATTAATTGCAATTTTGTCTTGTTCTTTTATCTCTTTATTGTTTATTTGTTCAATCATTGAAAACCCCATTGCTTCCTCACAACCAAAATTGTATGCACTTGTTGTCACTAGTTCCTAGGGAGAATGACCCGAGAGTCTAAATACTCTCGATTATAATTGTGTTTTTATTGTGACACCTTTGAATTTAAATTTGATTGATGGTCAATTGTTTGGGTTTGGAACTATACTTCCAACGAAAACTTATTTTGAGATAAATTCCGAACCCGCTTTAGGCCTCTTATCAAGGAATCACCCTAATTTTGGGTGGAGAGAGCAACCCTAGAAACCCCAGCCGAATTTCCACAACAACTCTTAGGGCGGTTTCAATTAAAATAAGTTCACTAATTTTAATAACGGTCAATTTCAATCTTCTCAACCACAGCAGGCATCCACTCAGCCTCAGAATACTTTTGATTTGGCCTATTTTGTTGTAGAACTTTCCAAGAGAACTCATAGCTTTATGCAGGAGACTAGAGGTTCCATTCAAAACATGGAAGTACAAGTGAGTCAATTGAGTAAGAGGATACCTAAGAGGCCTCCTAACACTCTCCCCAGTGACACAGTGACTAACCCAAGAGAAAAGTGTAAGGGCCTCACAATGGCTAATGAATCCATATTGAAAAAGAAAGTGAAAGTTGCTAAGGGTTGGGTTAGAGGAGAAAGAAGCTCTCGAACAGGCTGAAGTTACACTGTCACAGGCCCCACCTAGAGCACCGGTACAAGAGCTTGAAGTATCACACACTCATAAGATTCAAGAGGAGACCAAGGACGAGTAGTTCTCTAAGTTCTTGGAAGTCTTTAAAAGGTTACAAGTCAATATTCCTTTTGCTGAGACTCTTGAAAAAATGCCTTCCTATGCTACATTTATAAAGGACTTACTCTTTGAGAAGAAAGCCTTAAAGGGAGATAAAACAGTGGTCTTGACCAAGGAATATAGTGCACTCATTCAGAGCAAGCTGTCAAAGAAGATGCCAGATCCAGGGAGCTTTCAGATTCCTTGTACTATTGGGAATGTCACCTTTGACAAAGCCCTTTGTGATCTTAGCTCAAGTATCAATATGATGCCACTGTCTGTGATGAAGAAGCTGCAAATTCAGGAGGCACAGCCTACAAGGATAGCTTTGGAGATGGCTAGTAAATTTCTGAGGCAGGCACATGGGCTAGTGGAAAATGTCTTGGTCAAGGTTGGGGAGCTCTTCCTCTCTGTAGATTTTGTGATACTTGATATGGGAGAGGATGTAAATGACTCCATAATACTGGGAAGACCATTCCTGGCCACTGGAAAAGCTTTAGTTAATCTTGAGAGAGGTAAATTAGTTTTGAGGATGCATGAGGACTATTTGGTATTCAAGGTTTTTAAACCTTCACTACTCTTTAGAGAAGGAGGTACTTTCATGCAGAGTTCATTATTTAAACCTCACCTTTGGTGGAAACTAATACAATTCCCCCTGACATCAAACCTATGTTTGGTGTTGGGCATTCAGCACCCACCAAGAGGGAGGAGGTTCCAAGAAGAAAGTACCCAAGGGCTGGAGGAATAAGAAGATTCCCACTGAAGATTTCTCACTTGGGATAAAAGTGGTGTTCACTAGAAGTCAAGTCCTACCTCATATAGTGAACAGGATCCTATCCTTTGAACATATTGAGTTGATACATGTTAGCACAGGAAAGAAGTTCACAATGAGGGGTGAAGACCTAAGCTCCTCTGAGCTCCTCTGACCCTCCTCCTTAGAGGAGTTGACCAAGCTAGTGACGCTAAAGAAGAGCTTGTTAGGAGACAACCCAACCAATAGTATCTTTTAGTTTTTATTTCAGTTTGAGTTTCATTTATTCACTATTTTTTCATAGATTTTCCTTGGTTTAATCTTGTTTGTGATCATGCACAGTGCTTAGAACAAGGATAGGAGGACATAGAAGGAAGCATAGAACACCCTGGAGCAAGAACTCAAACGCTTGGGAACTAAATGCTAGGGAGAGCGTTTAGCACCAGGAAGGGAGTAAGGGAACCTGATGTTAAATGCCCAGGAAGGATCACAGAGACTGGCGTTAAACGCCATAGGGGTGTTTAACTCCCATGAAGGGCAAACTTTCACCCCACCAATGGCGCTAAACGCCCATACATGGCTCATCCCAATTTCAAAAAAGGTGCCATTACTTCTGCTAAACGTTGAGACTGGTGTTTAGCGCCAGGCACATCAGTTTCAATTATGAAGGAAGGGGTTTTAAGCAACGGTTAAATCACCAACCCCCACCCATTTTGACCATTCAACCCACTCCTTCTCTCTCCTTCTTACCTGCTCTTCATCCATATTCATCCACCCCACTCCCTAAGATCACCTTTGCTCAATCAATCAAATCCCATACATCTTTCAACTCACCCCCACTCCACTCAATTACCACTCATCTTTCCCATCAATCTCTCTTCCCTATTAACCATATTCAAATTTTATTTTCCCTCCCACCCTTACCCCTTATAACCAAGCCCACCCACCCCCACCCCTATAAATACCCATTTCCTCACCTCTTTCCCCCACGCCTCCAACTACTATCTTCCATCCTAAAATATCATTCTCTATATACATTATTTTCATCCCCTTTTCTTTCTCCCCATTAAACCTTAGCCATCCTCTACTTCATCTATATCTTTTATTTTCTTTGCTTCCCTTTTACCATATTTTCTTCTTTTATATCTTTTATATTTTCCCTTTTACTTTGCTCAAGGATGAGCAAAATTTTTAAGATTGGTGTTGGACGCTGATGAGCGGATAATTTATACGATTTTTGGCATTGTTTTTAGGAAGTTTTTAACATGATCTAGTTACTTTTAGGGATGTTTTCATTAGTTTTTATGCTAAATAAACATTTCTGGACTTTACTATGAGTTTGTGTGTTTTTCTGTGATTTCAGGTATTTTCTGGCTGAAATTGAGAGAACCTGAGCAAAACTTTGATAGGAGGCTGACAAAGGACTGCTGATGTTGTTGGAATCTGACCTCCCTGCACTCGAAATGGATTTACTGGAGCTATAAAACTTCAAATGGCGCACTCTCAACGGCGTTGGAAAGTAGACATCCAGAGCTTTCCAGCAATATATAATAGTTCATACTTTATTCGTAATTAGACGATGTAAACTGGCGCTCAACGCCAGTTCCATGTTGCTGTCTCGAGTCAAACGCCAGAAACACGTCACGAACCGGAGTTGAACACCCAAAACACGTTACAACTTGGAGTTCAACTCCAAAAGAAGCCTCAGCTCATGGATAGATCAAGCTCAGCCCAAACATACATCAAGTGGGCCCTCGAAGTGGATTTATGCATCAATTACTTACTCATGTAAACCCTAGTAGCTAGTCTAGTATAAATAGGATAGTTTACTATTGTATTAGACATCTTGGGACGTTTAGTTCTCAGATTATGGGGGCTGGCCATTCGGCCATGCCTGGACCTTTCACTTATGTATTTTCAACGGTGGAGTTTCTACACACCATAGATTAAGGGTTTGGAGCTCTGCTGTACCTCAAGTTTCAATGCAATTACTATTATTTTCTACCCAATTCGATTTATTCCTGTTCTAAGATATTCGTTGGACTTCAACTTGATGAATGTGATGATCTGTGACACTCATCATCATTCTCACCTATGAACGTGCGTGATTAACAACCACTTCTGTTCTACCTTAGACCGGGCGCATATCTCTTGGATTCCTTAATTAGAATCTTTGTGGTATAAGCTAGAATTGATGGCGGCATTCATGGGAATCCAGAAAATCTAACCTTGTCTGTGGTATTCCGAGTAGGATTCCGGGATTGAATGACTGTGATGAGCTTCAAACTCCTGAAGGCTGGGCGTTAGTGACAGACGCAAAAGAATCACAAGATTCTATTCCAACCTGATTGAGAACCAACAGATGATTAGTCGTGCTGTGACAGAGCATTTGAACCATTTTCACTGAGAGGATGGGATGTAGCCATTGACAACGGTGATGCCCTACATACAGCTTGCCATGGAAAGGAGTAAGAAGGATTGGATGAATGTAATAAGAAAGTAGAGATTCGGAAGGAACACAGCACCTGCATGCACCTATCTGAAATTCCCACCATTGGATTACATGAGTAACTTTATCTTTATTTCCTATTTATTTTATTTATCTTTTGAATATCTAATCCAATCATATTTGAATCAGCCTGACTGAGATTTACAAGATGACCATAGATTGCTTCATACCAACAATCTCCGTGGAATCGACCCTTACTCACGTAGGGTATTACTTGGACGACCCAGTGCACTTGCTGGTTAGTTGTGCGGAGTTGTGACAAAGTGTAATTCACGTGTGAGAGCTACCAAATTATTGGAGCCGTTGTTGATGATCACAATTTCTTCCACCAAGTTTTTGGCGCCGTTGCCGGAGATTGTTCGAGTATGGACAATTGACGGTTCATCTTGTTGCTCAGATTAGGTAATTTTCTTTTCAAAAACTTTTCAAAAATCTTTCAAAAAATTTTTTATTCCTATTTTCGAAATTTTTTTTTAAATAAATCATTCTATGGCTTCAAAACATTTAAGAATGGATTCCAGAGTTTCATGAAGCATGTTGAATCCTGGCTGGCTGCAAAGCCATATTCAAACTCCTTTGGAATTGGTCTTCAGCTAATCACCACAATGCATGTAATTCCATCCTAAAGCTGACTAGCTATTAAGCCATGTCAAACCCTTTTGATTGGAGCTTTAGGCTAATATTGAAAGATTCCTGGAATTCTTCTTAAAGATTTTGAATTTCTTATTTTCTTTTTCCATATGTTTTTCGGAAAAAAAATAATAAAAATACAAAAAAAGTTTAGAAAATCATAAAAATAAAAAATATTTTGTGTTTTTATTTGAGTCTTGAGTCAACTTTTAAGTTTGGTGTCAATTGCATGTTTTAAAAATTATTATGCATTTTTCGGAAATTCATGTATTCATAGTGTTCTTCATGATCTTCAAGTTGTTCTTGGTAAGTCTTCTTGTTTGATCTTGATGATTTCTTGTTTTGTGTTGTATGTTGTTTTTCATATGCATTTTTGCATTCATAGTAGTATCCATGCATTAAAGAATTCTAAGTTTGGTGTCTTGCATGTTTTCTTTGCATAAAATTTTTTTCAAAACTATGTTTTTGATGTTCATCATGATCTTCAAAGTGTTCTTGGTGTTCATCTTGACATTCATAGTATTCTTGCATGCATCATGAGTTTAGATTCATAATTTTCATGTTGTGAGTCATTTTTGTTGTTTTTATCTCTCATCATTAAAAATTCAAAAATAAAAAAAATTTCTTTTCCTTATTTCTCTCCTAATTTTTGAAAATTTTAGTTGACTTAGTAAAAAATTTTTAAAATTAGTTGTTTCTCATAAGTCAAGTCAAATTTTCAATTTTAAAAAAATCCTATCTTTTCAAAACTTTTTCAAAAATCAAATCTTTTTCATTTTTATCTTATTAATTTTGAAAATTTTAAAATTATTTTCAAAATCTTTTTCTTAATTTTATTTCAAATTTTCAAAATTACACTAACAATTAATGTGATTGATTCAAAAATTTGAAGTTTGTTACTTTCTTGTTAAGAAAGGTTCAATCTTTAAATTCTAGAATCATATCTTTTAGTTTCTTGTTAGTTAAGTAATTAATTTTAATTTTAAAAAATTAAATCTTTTTCAACCATATCTTTTTATCATATCTTTTTCAAAATTTTATCTTTTTCAAAAATTTGATTTCAAAATATCTTATCTAACTTCTTATCTTCTTATCTTTTCAAATTTGATTCTAATATCTTTTTCAATTAACTAACTAACTTTTTGTTTGTTTCTTATCTTTTTCAAAACCACCTAACTACTTTTCCCTCTCTAATTTTCGAAAATATCTCATCCTTTTTCAAAATTCTTTTTAAATTAACTAATTGTTTTAAATTTTAATTTTAATTATATCTTATCTTTAATTTTCAAAAATCATTAACTACTTTTTCAAAATTATTTTCGAATTCTCCCTCTCTTCTCTTCTTCTATATATTTATTTATTTACTAACACTTCTCTTCACCTTTCTTCATCTCCAATCACTGCCTCTATCCTCACCCTTGTGATTGGATTCTCCTTTCTTTATCCCCTTTCTTCTTCTACTAATAATAAGGAACCTCTTTACTGTGACATAGAGGATTCCTCTTCTTTTCTTGTTTTCTTCTCTTTCACATGAGCAGGAACAAGGAAAAAGGCATTCTTGTTGAAGCTAATCCAAAACCTGAAAGGACTCTGAAGAAGAAACTAAGAAAAGCTAAATTACAACAATCCAGAGACAACCTTACTGAAAATTTCGAACAAGAAAAAGACATGGCAGCCGAACCTAACAACAATAATGCAAGGAGGATGCTTGGTGATTATACTACACCTACTTCCAAGTTTGATGGAAGAAGCATCTCAATTTCCACCATTGGAGCAAACAATTTTGAGTTGAAACCTCAACTAGTTGCTCTAATGCAATAAAACTGCAAGTTTCATGGACTTCCATCTGAAGATCCTTACCAGTTTTTAACTGAGTTCTTGCAGATTTGTGAGACTTTAAAGACGAATGGAGTAGATCCTGAAGTCTACAGGCTCATACTTTTCCCTTTTGCTGTAAGAGACAGAGCTAGAACATGGTTGGACTCACAACCTAAAGATAGCCTGGACTCCTGGGATAAGCTGGTCACGGCCTTCTTGGGCAAATTCTTTCCTCCTCAAAAGCTGAGCAAGCTTAGAGTGGATGTTCAAACCTTCAAGCAAAAATATGGTGAATCCCTCTATGAAGCTTGGGAAAGATACAAGCAGATGACCAAAAAGTGTCATTCTGACATGTTTTCAGAATGGACCATGTTAGATATATTCTATTATGGTCTATCTGAGTTTTCCAAGATGTCATTGGACCATTCTGTAGGTGGATCCATTCACCTAAAGAAAACGCCTGCAGAAGCTCAAGAACTTATTGACATGGTTGCAAATAACCAATTCATGTACACTTCTGAGAGGAATTCCGTGAATAGTGAGACGCCTAAGAGGAATGGAGTTCTTGAGATTGATGCTCTGAATGCCATATTGGCTCAGAACAAAGTGTTGACTCAGCAAGTCAACATGATCTCTCAAAGTCTGAATGGATGGCAAAATGCATCCAACAGTACTAAAGAGGCAGCTTCTGAAGAATCTTATGATCCTGAAAACCCTGCAATGGTAGAGGTTAATTACATGGGTGAACCTTATGGAAGCACCTATAATTCATCATGGAGAAATCATCCAAATTTCTCATGGAAGGATCAACAAAAGCCTCAACAAGGCTTTAATAATGGTGGAAGAAACAGGCTCAGCAATAACAAGCCTTTTCCATCATCTTCTCAGCAACAGACAAAAAATTCTGAGCAGAGCCCCTCTAATTTAGCAAATTTAGTCTCTGATCTGTCAAAGGCCACCTTACGTTTCATGAGTGAAACAAGGTCCTCCATCAGAAATTTGGAGGCACAAGTGGGCCAGCTGAGTAAGAAAGTCATTGAAACTCCTTCCAGTGTTCTCCCAAGCAATACAGAAGAAAATCCAAAAGGAGAGTGCAAGGCCATTGATGTAATAAATATGGCTGAATGCACAAGGGAGGAGAAGGACGAAAATCCCAGTGAGGAAGACCTCCTAGGACGTCTCTCAAGCAAGAAGGAGTTCCCTATTAAGGACCTAAAGGAATCTGAGGCTCATATAGAGACCATAGAGATTCCATTAAATCTCCTTCTGCCATTTATGAGCTCTGAAGACTATTCTTCCTCTAAAGAGGATGAAGATGTAACTGGAGAGCAAGTTGCTCAATATCTAGGAGCCATCATGAAGTCGAATGCCAAGTTATTTGGAAATGAGACTTGGGAAGGTGAACCTCCCTTGCTCAAGAGTGAACTTGATACATGGGTTCAGCAAACTCTACCTCAAAAGAAACAAGATCCTGGGAAATTCTTAATACCCTGTACCATAGGCACCATGACCTTTGAAAAAGCTCTGTGTGACCTAGGGTCAAGCATAAATCTTATGCCACTCTCTGTAATGGAGAAGCTGGGGATCAGTGAGGTACAGCCTGCCTTATTCTCATTACAATTGGCAGACAAGTCAGTAAGACAAGCTTATGGATCAGTAGAGGACGTGTTGGTAAAGGTTAAAGACCTTTACATTCCTGCTGATTTTATAATCTTAGACACTAGGAAGGAGGAGGATGAATGCATCATCCTTGGAAGACCTTTCCTAGCCACAGCAGAAGCTGAGATAGATGTTAACAGAGGATAATTAGTCCTTCAATTGAATGGGGACTACCTTGTGTTTAAGGCACACGACTATCCTTCGGTAACAAGGGAGAGTAAGCATGCAGAACTTCTCTCAATACAGAGTCAAACAGAGCCCCCACAACCAAATTCTAAGTTTGGTGTTGGGAGTTCACAACATTGACCTGATCACCTTTGTGGCTCCAAGAGAGCCCACTGTCAAGCTATTGACATTAAAGAAGCACTTGTTGGAAGGCAACCCAATTTTCATTTATCTAATTTTATTTTTATTTAATTGTTATTTTGTGTTTTAGTAGGTTCATGATCATGTGGAGTCACGAAAAAAATATTAAATTAAAAACAGAATCAAAAATAGCAGAAAAAAAATCACACCCTAGCGGAAGGACTTACTGGCATTTAAACGCCAGTAAGGAGCATCTGGCTGGCGTTCAATGCCAGAACAGAGCATGGATCTGGCGCTGAATGCCAGAAACAAGCAACATCCTGGTGTTTGAATGCCAGGAATATGCCCTGAGGAAAACTGGCACTGAACGCCAGTAACAAGCATGGAACTGGTGTTCAATGCCAGAAACATGCTACACATGGGCGTTGAACGCCCAGAACGTGCATCACTTCGGCGTTTAAATGCCAGAATGGTATGCTAAGGCATTTTACATGCCTAATTGGTGCAGGGATGTAAATCCTTGACACCTCAGGATCTGTGGACCCCACAGGATCATCTCAGGATCTGTGGACCCCATAGGATCCCCACCTAACATATTCCGACCTTACCTCCTAATTAATCCTATAACACACTTTCCCAAAAACCCTTCACCAATCACCTCAATCTCTCTTCCCAATTACCCCCTTCACCACTCACATCCATCCACTCTTCCCCAGAAACTCCACCTACCTTCAAAATTCAAAAATCTTTCCCACCCAAACCCACCCTAAATGGCCGAACCTACCCTCTCTCACCTCCCTATATATACCCCTCCATTCTACTTCATTTTCACACAACACAATCCCCTCTTCTATACCTTGGCCGAATACACCTCCCCTTCTCCTCCATATTTTCTTCTTCTTCTTCTTCTCTTCTTTCTTCTCTTGCTCGAGGGTGAGCTATATTTTAAGTTTGGTGTGGTAAAAGCATAAGCTTTTTGTTTTTCCATTACCATTAATGGCACCTAAGGCCGGAGAATCCTCTAGAAAAGGGAAAGGGAAGACAAAAGCTTTCACCTCCGAGTCATGGGAGATGGAAAGATTCATCTCCAAAGCCCATCAAGACCACTTCTATGATGTTGTGGCAAAGAAGAAGGTGATCCCCGAGGTCCTTTTCAAGCTTAAGAAAAATGAGTATCCGAAGATCCGACATGAGATCCAAAGAAGATGTTGGGAAGTCCTAACCAATCCCATGCAACAAGTCGGAATCTTAATGGTCCAAGAGTTCTATGCCAATGCATGGATCACTAGGAACCATGACCAAAGTGTGAACCCGAATCCAAAGAATTATCTTACAATGGTTCGGGGGAAATACTTAGATTTTAGTCCGGAAAATGTGAGGTTGGCGTTCAACTTACCCATGGTGCAAGGAGATGCACGCCCCTACACTAGAAGGGTCAACTTTAATCAAAGGTTGGACCAAGTCCTTATGGACATATGTGAGGAAGGAGCTCAATGGAAAAGAGACTCCAAAGGAAAGCCGGTCCAACTAAGAAGACTGGACCTCAAGCCTGTGGCTAGAGGATGGTTAGAGTTCATTCAACGCTCCATCATCCCCACTAGCAACCGATCTGAAGTTACTGTGGATCGGGCCATCATGATTCATAGCATCATGATTGGAGAGGAAGTAGAAGTTCAAGAAGTCATCTCCCATGAATTTTACAAAATAGCCGATAAGTCCTCTACTTTGGCAAGGCTAGCTTTTCCTCATCTTATTTGCCATCTATGTTACTCAGCTGGAGTTATCATAGAAGGAGACATCCTCATTGAGGAGGACAAGCCCATCACTAAGAAAAGGATGGAGCAAACAAGAGAGCCCACTCATGGAACCCAAGAGACGCATGAGGAAGCTCATCACCAAGAAATCCCGGAGATGCCTCAAGGGATACACTTTCCTCCCAACAACTATTGGGAACAACTCAACACTTCCTTAGAAGATTTGAGTTACAATGTGAATCAATTAAGGGTGGAACATCAAGAGCACTCCATCATTCTCCATGAAATTAGAGAAGATCAAAGGGCAATGAGGGAGGAGCAACAAAGGCAAGGAAGGGACATAGAAGAGGTTAAGGACATCATTGGTCCTTCAAGAAGAAGACGCCACTAAGGTGGATTCATTCCTTGTTCTTATTTTTTTCTGTTTTTCGGTTTTTATGCTTATTATGTCATCTATATTTGTGTCTCTACTTCATGATCATTAGTGTTTAGTAACTATGTCTTAAAGTTATAAGTAAATTCCATGAATCATTCACCTCTCTTAAAAGAAAAATGTTTCTAATTGAAAAGAACAAGAAGTACATGATTTTCAAATTTATCCTTGAATTTAGTTCAATTATATTGATGTGGTGACAATACTTTTTGTTTTCTGAATGAATGCTTGAACAGTGCATAATTTTGATCTTGTTGTTTATAAATGTTAAAATTGTTGGCTCTTGAAAGAATGATGAACAAAGAGAATGTTATTGACAATTTGAAAAATCATGAAAATTGATTCTTGAAGCAAGAAAAAGCAGTGAAAAAGCAAAAGCTTGCAGAAAAAAAAATTTTGCGAAAAAAATAGAAAGAAAAAGAAAAAGCAAGCAGAAAAAGCCAATAGCCCTTAAAACCAAAAGGCAAGGGTAAAAAGCATCCAAGGCTTTGAGCATCAATGGATAGGAGGGCCCAATGAAATAAAATCCAGGCCTAAGCGGCTAAATCAAGCTGTCCCTAACCATGTGCTTGTGGCATGCAGGTCCAAGTAAAAAGCCTGAGCCTGAGTGGTTAAAGTTGTTATCCAAAGCAAAAAGAGTTTGCTTAAGAGCTCTGGACACCTCTAATTGGGGACTTTAGCAAAGCTGAGTCACAATCTGAAAAGGTTCACCCAGTCATGTGTCTGTGCCATTTATGTATCCGGTGGTAATACTAGAAAACAAAATGCTTAGGGCCACGGCCAAGACTCATAAAAGTAGCTGTGTTCAAGAATCAACATACTTAACTAGGAGAATCAATAACACTATCCGAAATTCTAAGTTCCTAGAGAAGCCAATCATTCTGAACTTCAAAGGAAAAAGTGAGATGCCAAAACTATTCAGAAGAAAAAAGCTACAAGTCCCGCTCATCTAATTAGAATTAATATTCATTGATATTTTGGAATTTATAGTATATTTTCTTCTTTTTATCCTAATTGATTTTCAGTTGCTTGGGGACAAGCAACAATTTAAGTTTGGTGTTGTGATGAGTGGATAATTTATACGCTTTTTGGCATTGTTTTTAGGAAGTTTTTAGCATGATCTAGTTACTTTTAGGGATGTTCTCGTTATTTTTTAGGCTAAATTCACATTTCTGGACTTTACTATGAGTTTGTGTGTTTTTCTGTGATTTCAGGTATTTTCTGGCTGAAATTGAGGGTCCTGAGCAAAACTCTAATAGGAGGCTGACAAAGGACTGCTGATGCTGTTGGAATCTGACCTCCCTAAACTCGAAATGGATTTTCTGGAGCTACAAAACTCCAAATGGCGCGCTCTCAACGGCGTTGGAAAGTAGACATCCAGAGATTTCCAGCAATATATAATATTTGATACTTTATTTGTCATTAGACGACGTAAACTGGCGCTCAACGCCAGTTCTATGTTGCTGTCTGGAGTCAAACGCCAGAAACACGTCACGAACCGGAGTTGAACGCCCAAAACACGTTACAACTTGGAGTTCAACTCCAAAAGAAGCCTCAGCTCGTGGATAGATCAAGCTCAGCCCAAACATACATCAAGTGGGCCCTCAAAGTGGATTTATGCATCAATTACTTACTCCTGTAAACCCTAGTAGCTAGTCTAGTATAAATAGGATAGTTTACTATTGTGCTAGACATCTTGGGACGTTTTGTTCTCAGATCATGGGGGCTGGCCATTCGGCCATGCCTGGACCTTTCACTTATGTATTTTCAACGGTGGAGTTTCTACACACCATAGATTAAGGGTGTGGAGCTCTGCTGTACCTCAAGTTTCAATGCAATTACTATTATTTTCTATCCAATTCGATTTATTCCTGTTCTAAGATATTCGTTGCACTTCAACTTGATGAATGTGATGATCCGTGACACTCATCATCATTCTCAGCTTTGAACGCACGTGATTGACAACCACTTCCATTCTACCTTAGACCGGGCGCATATCTCTTGGATTCCTTAATCAGAATCTTCGTGGTATAAGCTAGAATTGATGGCGGCATTCATGGGAATCCGAAAAGTCTAACCTTGTCTGTGGTATTCTGAGTAGGATTCCGGGATTGAATGACTGTGACGAGCTTCAAACTCCTGAAGGCTGGGCGTTAGTGACAGACGCAAAAGAATCACAGGATTCTATTCCAACCTGATTGAGAACCGACAGATGATTAGCCGTGCTGTGACAGAGCATTTGGACCATTTTCACTGAGAGGATGGGATGTAGTCATTGACAACGGTGATGCCCTACATACAGCTTGCCATGGAAAGGAGTAAGAAGGATTGGATGAAGGTAATAAGAAAGTAGAGATTTGGAAGGAACACAGCACCTGCATGCACCTATCTGAAATTCCCACCATTGGATTACATGAGTAACTTTATCTTTATTTCCTGTTTATTTTATTTATCTTTTGAATATCTAATCCAATCATATTTGAATCAGCCTGACTGAAATTTACAAGATGACCATAGATTGCTTCATACCAACAATCTCCATGGGATCGACCCTTACTCACGTAAGGTATTACTTGGACGACCTAGTGAACTTGCTGGTTAGTTGTGCGGAGTTATGACAAAGTGTAATTCACATGTGAGAGCTACCAAATTATTGGAGCCGTTGGTAATGATCACAATTTCGCCCACCAGACGCTCCATTTTTTTCCTTCATTTTTCTTATTCCCATGGCACCCAAAACTGGTGTCTCCTCCTCAAAGAAGAGAAAAGAGAATGCTCTTGCCTCTGGTTCTTATGATTTTACCCGGTTTTTCTCCAAGACATATGAGGATCACTTCCATGAGATAGTGAGTAAAAAGAAAGTGATCCCCGAGGTTCGCTTTGGTCTTCAGCCAAAGGAGTACCCAGAGATCTGGGAACAGATTTTGAGGAGGGGTTGGGAAGTTCTGACCAACGCCGTGACTGACATAGTCCTGCTTATGGTCAGGGAGTTGTATGCCAACGCTTGGGTGAACTACAAGCATGCCACTTGCGTTAATTCGGATCCAAAAAACTGGCGCACCATGGTTCGAGGGGCGATTATAGAGTTCAATCTAGAGAGAGTGAGGGAGATATTTCACCTACCACCATCCCGAGACGACCTTCACTCTTACACACAGAGGGTCAACACTAATAAAAAACTAGACTAGGTCCTTACTGATATTTGCCTCCTTGGAGCACAAAAGAGGAGGCAGGCCAGAAGTCAGCCGTACCAGCTGGGTAGGCACGATCTAAGGCCAGTTGCTTGGGGGTTGGAGCTTATTCAACGCTCCATTATCCCTAGGAGTAATCAATCTGAGGTTATAGTGGACCGAGCAGTGATGATCCATTGTATCATGCTCGACAACGAGGTGGGGGTTCACCGAGTGATTCCTCAGGAGCCGTATCGCACAACCGAGAAGGCCTCCACTTCTGTGAGATTGGCTTTTCCTCACCTCATCTTTCGTCTGTGTGCTATGGCCCGAGTCCGCTTGATGGTGATACCCCTATTGCCATTGACCAACCTATAACTAGAAGGGGTATGGAGTATGCTAGAGAGCATGAGCATGCGCCACCACAGGAGCCAGTTCCTCCTCCTTAACAGGAGCTTCCAGAGATGTCTCAGGGATTCTATTTTCCTCCCCGTGACTACTAGGACCAGTTGACTACATCCATTGGGGCTGAGACATCATCGGTTCATTAGCTGAGGATTGAGCATCAGGACCACTCAGCCTTCCTCCATCAGCTAGTGGAGGAGCAGCGGAGGTAGGGGCGCGACATAGATGCGTTGAAGTGCAAGAGAGGATTCCCAAGAGGGAGTAACAACCATCATGACTGAGGTGGTTGAGTTTCATTATGTCTTGCTTTATCTATTTTTTTTGTTTTTTATTATTTCATCGTGTTCCCTGTTACTTGTTTGAGCCTTTGCATGATTGTTATAGTCTTTTATTACTTTATAGTCTATTTATTTATTTTGTTATGTTATATTTATTTTGAAAGATGTCTCGTGTATTACTCACTGAGCTTGAAATATCAAAAGAAAAAGAAAAGAAGTAGGAAAATGCTTGGTGCTTGAGCTATATATTATGAGTCTTTCTAGTTACTTTGATGTGGTGGCATTATCATTAATTTCTGAATGTATGAACAAACCGTGTATATTTAATTTTGAAAGTAAGAATGTTGGTTCTTGAGGCATAGGAACTTAGAAAAGTATTATAGATTCTCTAACAAAGTAAGACATTGATCCTTGAATCATAACAAACAGCAAAAAGAAAAAGAAAATAAAAAGAAAGGATCCAAGACTCTGAGCATCAATGGTTAGGAGAGTTAAAATTGATCTAAATCTCAAAAGAGTAGCTTTCCCTAACCATATGCTTGTGGTGCAAATGTGTCAAGTAACCCTTAAGAAAGAGCACTAAGAGTCGTGACCAAGTGTAATTACAGAGTAAGCCAAAGGCTTTGGACACCATTGTCTGGGAAAAATGGAAAGACAAATTAGAACTCAAAGTGTTCCCTAGTTAAGTGCTCGTGGTGTTGTTGTATCAAGTTAAACTTGAGGACAAAATAAGTAGAGTCATGGCTAGACTCAAGGTGCAAAGTACCAAAAAGAAAAGATAAGAAAAAGCTGTGTTCAAGGATCAATTAGAGCTTCAAGAAAAAGAGAGCCCATAATATCATCTGGGTTCTTGTGCTGAGAGACATCAATATTTCTGAGTTTCGAAGGATAGTGAGATGCTGAGCCTATTTAGTGTATTATTAGCCCCACTCAGTACTTAGATATGAGCTTAAATGAGCACTCAAGTCTTGAGCGATTTTCTCTTCTTTTTTCAGCCCTATATCATTTTGGTTGCTTGAGGATAAGAAATAGTTTAAGTTTGGTGTTGTGATGCGTAAGCATCTTGTACATATTTTTTCCTTGTTTTCTAGTCATTTTTTGTTAGAATTTATTAAGTTTTATATTATTTCAGTGCAAAAATCCTCTTTGGATGCTACTTTGAGTGTTTTAGTGTTTTTATTGATTTCAGGTGAAATTCAGAGAAAGTTGGTAGAGTTTTGAGCTAAAAGGAGAAGATTTAAAGCTGCCACTCTGGGCACTAAACACTCAACTGCCACTCTGGGCGCTAAACGCCCAACAAGCCTCACAAACCAAGAACGTTACTGTCTACTCTGGGTGCTAAATGCCTAAAGTGGCATTTAGTGCTAGGCAATCCGAGCCAAGCCCACACTTTTGGAGCATCTTTCGTTGGATTTAGTTGTGATTAGCTATCATATCTTTTATTTTTGTAATTTTTATTTACAGATAATATCTTTTAATTTTTAGATTTATTATTTTATTTTAATTTTAAATCAAATTGGGTAAGATATAAAAAGGAAAAGATTCACCCTTTGGGAGGGGGGATCTTCTCACTTCTGCACTTTCATACTTTTTCAGAACCTTTGTTTTCTTTGTAAGTCATGAGCCACTAAACCTCATTGATTAATGTTAAGAGCTCTGTTTGTTTCTATGGATTAAGACTATTGCTTTTCTATTTTAATTAATGTAATGATTCAGTTTCAAAGATTACTTTTGTTCTTCATTATATGAATATGGGTAGAATAGAAGTATGACCCTTATTCTAGATGCATTTTTGTGACCCTCGGGAGAGGTCTCTCACCCGAACACAGTGATCATGGAATTTTGTATCACTACAATCTTTCTTTGGCAAGTATACCAAATTGTCATCAAGTAAAAACTCAGAAAGAGTGAGGTCGAATCCCACAGAGATTAAAGGATTAAGCAAGCAATAGTGTATTGATTATTCTAGTTAGACAAACATAATTGAAGTAATGAGCAACAAGAAATGTAAATGACATGAAAGTAATGAAAGCAATAAAGTGCAAGAAAGTAAATTGCAAGGAAAGTAAAGTCCAAGAAAGTAAATGACTATAAAGTAAATATAAGAATTAAAGATAAAATGAACATTGGGATAAAAAGATATTGAATTCTCCAGATCAATTGCTTTCATCTCATCTTCAATCATGCAACTCATTGATCTCTTGGCAATCATGAGTGATTGAACCTCAATCCCTTGGTAATTTGGTCTCTCTACGCTTGAACAATTGCCAATTCTTTAATATAATTGCTCATGAGAATAGATGAAGCTTGGTCATTGATTATACTACACATCTTCATATATCCAAGTATTGGGAGAATTATATGTCACTATATCCGACCAACCCCAAACTTACTCTAATGTGAGAAAGATTTCAAGCATGATTCTATGATTTCTTTTCCAAGTCTATCATAAAACCCAAGTACATTCAACCTCTTTCCCAAGATTATTGAATGCTTGAATGAAGCACGAAAGCTTTCTAGTAAATCAAAGAAAGATGAAGAGAAGAAGAAGAATAAAAATAATTTGATCCATCAAATAGCAATAGAGCTCTCTTTCCCAATGGAAAGAGTTAGTAATTCATAACTAAATATATTTACAAAGTAAGAAACAAAATGGAGGAGAAGAGAAGCGTGAAAAGGAGTTGCCCAGAGACCCACTCCCAATGGAGTGTGTTCTCCGTAATGGATGATGTGTGTGTATCCCGATGCTCCTAGAATTCCTTCCTCCAATATGTGTGTGGTGGTCCTATTTATAGCTATCCTAAATTCCAAACTCAAATGAAATTGAAAGCAAATTACAATGAAATGAAAATGAACTATTCTAGATGCTTCTTGTGGCTTTGATTGGTTGACAATTGTGGGCTTGCTTACTTGATGTTTGAGTTTTGGAGTGATTTTAATTAAACCAACACCAATTTCTAGGGGTGCTTGACATGTATGAGCGCTCCCTTGGGTGCTTACTTGGGCTTGGGCACTCGCTCATTTAGTTTGGGTGCTCATTTGGGCGCTCTCTTGGGCAGCGCCATTTCCGGTGCCCACTAAGTATTTTTTGGGGCTTAAAGATGCTTAATGTATGTACTATAATTGCATACCAACTATAGACTATTATACATCGTTAGAAAGCTTTGAATGTCAGCGTTGTAACGCAACTAAAATCATCTCATTTGGATCTCTGTAACTCACGTTATGTTCCTTTGAAGATGAAGAGGTCAGTCTGTCAAAATGCCCGGTGTGCCACGCCTTCGCGCATGCCAGTTTACACGGCCAGCTTGCAAGGTTGGCGTGCCACGGCCACTGTCATTCCTTCCACATTTCTAGCTTGCAAGGTTGGTGTGCCATGCCTTTGAACATGCCATATCACATGCCTAGTCTTGCAAGGTTGGCGTCCCACACCCACTGGCACGCCATAGCGCACGCCAATTTTGTGATGCTGAAAGAATGGTCTTTGTCATCTATATATTTAACGTCCATTATATAGTTTTATATATCATTGAAAAGCCCATGATGGCAGCTTTCCATCGCCACTAAAATCGCATCATTTGAACCTCTACATTTCAAGTTATATTTCTTTGACGATGAAGAAGTCAGGCTGGTATCTCTGCAGGGACATGTTGTGCTTCTTGTGTTTTTGGGGTGCATTTCATCCTCAATCCCAATGTCCACTATAAAGTGTTATATATGATTGGAAATCTTTAGAAGTCTACTTTCTAATGGCACTAAAATCATCGTATTTGGAGCTTTGTAACATAAGTTTTGTTCCTTTGAATGTGAGGAGGTCAGGATTGCATGTGACCCGGCGTGCCATGCCTTTGCACACACCCATAGTGCACTCCAGGATGATATTTTACTCTCTGGGAAGTTGGCCTGGCGTGCCACGCCCAGGCACGCCAGTAGACACCCCCATGTTAAAGTCCTTGGCGTGCCACGCCTTTGCAAGCGCCAGTGGCACTCCCTCAATGCTGCATTCATACTCCTCTTTGTATAACTTGCCTGACGTCCCACGCCCAGGCACGCCAGCTTCCTTTGCTTTTTTGTGCTTTTTACTTCTTTTTTCACCATTTTCTACAAAATTAATCAATTAAAAGAGATCAAAGAAATATATGACTTAAGCACAAAAACACTCAATAATTAAGCATGATTAATTTAATTTTGATATGAAAAAGCATAGAAAAACACATCATGATGCACATGCATCACAACACCAAACTTAAACTTTTTTTGTCCTCAAGCAAATAAAGAATCATGCAATAGAGTTTGACAAACCTAGGTGATAAGAGTAGCAATTTTTATGTTCATGGTTGGCGATGAGTCCATATTTGCTGGGATATTTAGGCTCGATTTGAATGGATTTCATCATATAAACATACACTTAAGCACCAAAATAGCATACTTTTTGTGATTTCTCCCTAATTTGACACTAAATGTGAAAACATGTATTTTTGTGCTTAAATTGAGTAATTTAATTCCACTTTTATGTCATTCGATGCCGTGATATATTTTGTCAGTGATTTCAGGTCATTGAGGTAAGATTGGCTATGCAAAAGTGGAAAAAAGCATGTACAAAAGGAGAAAATATGAAGAAAAAAAAGAGGAAGCACACAGCCATGCGTGCGTATGCACAAGCAAGCGTGCATATGCACAAGAAGGAGTTAGCATGTGTGCGTGCACACAAGCACCTGTACGTACGCACAGGTCCCTACACGTGGATTCCTTAATGAATCACATGCTGCGCGATTTTGGGGGCCTTTGACCCAGTTTTGGAAGGCTTGATGCTGAATGGGAAGTTCTATATCAAGGGGAACTGAAGACATCTGAAGGAAAGAGGACTTAGACATAATTTTGCATAAGTTTTAATAGTAGGAGTAGGAGTAGGGTAGTTGATGAGCGGATAATTTATACACTTTTTGGCATTGTTTTTAGGTAGTTTTTAATATATTTTATTCACTTTTTATTATATTTTTATTAGTTTTTATTCAAAATTCACATTTCTAGACTTTACTTTGAGTTTGTGTGTTTTCTATGATTTCAGGTATTTTCTAGCTGAAATTGAGGGACCTGAGCAAAAATCTAATTCAGAGGCTGAACAAGGACTGCAAATGCTGTTGGATTCTGACCTCCCTACACTCGAAATAGATTTCCTGGAGCTACAGAAGTCCAATTGGCGCGCTCTCAATTGCGTTGGAAAGTAGACATCCAGGGCTTTCCAGAAATATATAATAGTTCATACGTTGCCCGAGTTTTGACGATGCAAACTGGCGTTTAACGCCAACTTTCTACCCTATTCTAGCGTTAAACGCCAGAAACAGGATACAAGCTAGAGTTAAACGCCCAAACTGGCACAAAAGCTGGAGTTAAATGCCAAGAATTGCCTCTACACGTGAAAGCTTCATTGCTCAGCCCAAACACACACCAAGTGGGCCCCGGAAGTGGATTTCTGCACAATCTATCTTAGCTTACTCATTTTCTGTAAACCTAGGTTACTAGTTGAGTAAAAAAAACTACTTTTAGAGATTCATTCAGTACCTCATGACATTTTTTTACATCTGAATTTGTATCTTCTATGGCATGAGTCTCTAAACCCCATGGTTGGGGTGAGGAGCACTGTTGTGTCTCGATTGATTAATGCAATTACTTCTGTTTTCTATTCAATCACGCTTGATTCTATTCTAAGATATTCACTCGCACTTAAACATGATGAATGTGATGATCCGTGACACTCATCACCATTCTCAACCTTTGAACATGTGCCTGACAACCACTTCCGTTCTACCTTCGATTGAGTGTTTATCTCTTAGGTTCCTGGTCCATGAGTTTGACTGCCTCTCCTGACAACAAAGCGTTCAATCTGTGAATCCAGAGCCTTCTTGGTATAAGGTAGAATCAATTGGTAGAATTATTGAGATCTGGAAAGTCTAAACCTTGTCTGTGGTATTCCGAGTAGGATCTGGGATGGGATGATTGTGAAGAGCTTCAAACTCATGAATGTTAGGCATAGTGACAAATACAAAAGGGTCACTGGATCCTATTCCAACACAAGTGAGAACCGACAGATGATTAGCCATGTACATGGACCATTTTCACTGAGAGGACGAGTGGTAGCCATTGACAACGGTGATCCACCAACATATAGCCTGCCATGGAAGAAGCCTTGTGTGCGTGAAGAAGAAGATAGTAGGAAAGCAGAAATTCAGAAGACAGAGCATCTCCAAAACTCCAACCCATTATCCATTACTGCACAACAAGTATTATTTAATTCATGCTCTTTTACTCTTCGCAACAAAAACTAAGAACCACTATTGATATCCTGACTAAAAATAATAAGATAACCATAGCTTGCTTCAAGCTGGCAATCTCCGTGGGATCGACCCTTACTCACGTAAGGTATTACTTGGACGACCCAGTGCACTTGCGGTTAGTTGTGCGGAATTACAAAGTGTGATTGTAATTTTCGTGTACTAAGTTTTTGGCACCGTTGCCGGGGATTGTTCGAGTTTGAACAATTAACGGTTTATTTTGTTACTTAGATTAGGAAAAATCTGTCTTTTTGGTTTAGAGTCTTTTACTTTCTTTTCAAAAATTTTTTTTTCAAAAAATATTATTTTTCTTTATTAATTATTATTTTTTCATTGAGTCTAGTTGCATGTTTTAAGTTTTGTGTCCTTTGTGTTTTTGTCATCTAAAAAAATAGTTTTTCTTTGTTCAATCCTTGCTTTTGTTGAATGTGTGTATGTTCTTGGGAATAGTTGCTCCATTGAGTCTTCCTTTCTAAAATCTTTTTAAAAATAATTTTTCTTTGATTAAATCTTGTGCCAAATTTTAAGTTTGGTGTTCTCTTGTTAATTTTTCTTTAGTTTTCGAAAATTTTATTTTGATTTCCAAAAAATTTTAAGTTTGGTGTTATTTCTTTTTGTTCTTGTTGTTCTTGTGAATCTTCAAAGTGTTTTTGAGTCTTCTTTATGTTTTGATCTTAAAATTTTAAGTTTGGTGTGCCTTGGTGTTTTCCCTCCAAAATTTTTTAAAACAAAGAGCATTAGATCTAAAAATTTTAAGTCTTTTGTCTTTTATGTGTTTTTCTCTTTCATAATAAAATTCAAAAAATCAAAAAAATATCTTTCCCTTTAATTGCTCATAATTTTCGTATTCATTAGGTTGACTTGGTCAAATTTTTTAAAAATCATATCTTTTTCAAAAACTCCTAACCACTTTCTCTCCCCTCATTCTTTTGCAAAATTCCTCATAAAATATTTTCAAATTTTTTTTATTTTATTTTATTATTTTAATATCCATTTTCTTATTCTTATTATTTCAAAAAAAATTAATAAATAAATATAATAAAGTAAATAAAATAAATCCACATCATCTCCCTTTCTCCATCATGGACCTAAGTGGAAATGAACAGTCCAGAAGGACTCTGGGGTCCTATGCTAACCCTACTACTGCTTCATATGGGAGTAGTATCTGTATACCTTCCATTGGAGTTAGTAGTTTTGAGTTAAATCCTCAGCTCATTATCATGGTGTAGCAAAATTGCCAGTATTCTGGTCTTCCACAGGAAGAACCTACTGAGTTTCTGGCACAATTCTTACAAATTGCTGACACAGTACATGATAAAAAAGTAGATCAGGATGTCTACAGATTATTACTGTTTCCATTTTCTGTAAAATACCAAGCTAAGAGGTGGTTAAATAACCAACCTAAAGCTAGCATTAGAACATGAAAACAGTTGGCAGACAAATTCATGAATTAATATTTCCCTCCTAAGAGGATGACATAGCTAAGGCTGGACATCCAAGGCTTTAAACAAGAGGATAATGAATCCCTTTATAATGCCTGGGAGAGGTACAGAGAGATGTTAAGGAAATGCCCCTCTGAAATATTTTCAGAATGGGTGCAGTTAGACATCTTCTACTATGGGCTTACAGTAAAAGCTCAGATATCTCTAGATCCCTCAGCTGGTGGATCTATACACATGGGAAAAATAATTGAAGAGGCTCAATAGCTCAATGATACAGTTGCTGGAAATCAACATCTGTACTTAAGTAGTGAGTCCTCCATAAAAGAAGAGGCTAAGGCAGTATACACTAAAGTTAGTCCTCTAGAACAAGTTGCTAAAATCAATCAGCAATTATGTTATCTGACAGAACCGTTGGCAGAATTTAAAGAGATGTTACAAGACACTAAGGATGCTAATAGGAACATGGAAGCACAACTTGACCAGACAAGACAGCAGTTATCAAAATAGATAACAGAAGAGTGCCAAGCAGTTCAATTAAGGAGTGGAAAAATATTGAATATTTCAACTCAAAGCAGCAGAAAGCCAAGAAAAGAACAAATAATAGAGGATGAGCAGACTGCTACCCTAAATCCCTCTGAGGACAGTAAAAGCCCAGGGAGGAATGATTCTGGTGTTCAAACACCCGAAAAGGGTGAAAAATTGGCATTGAACACCCAGTGGACGCCCAGTTCTAGCGTTCAAACGCCAGAAAAGGGAGAAAAATTGGTGTTAAATGCCTAATCCATGTTCAGTTCTGGCGTTCAAATGCCAGAAAAGGAAGGGAATCTAGTGTTAAACACCAATCCAGCCCCCAATCCTGGCGTTCAAACGCCTATGAGGGATCAGACAATTGCAAGTGCTGATAATAGCTCCCTCAAGAAGGCTTCTCAACCTACCTCTGTAGGAAATGAACCTGCAGCAACCAAGGTTGAAAAATACAAAGCCAAAATAACTTATCCTCAGAAACTCTGCCAAGCGGACCAGGATAAATAATTTGCCTGCTTTGCAGACTATCTCAAGACTCTTGAAATCAAGATTCCATTTGCAGAAGCACTTGAGCAAATACCCTCTTATGCTAAGTTCATGAAAGAGATCTTAAGTCATAAGAAGGATTGGAAAGAAACTGAAAAAGTTTCTCTCACTGAAGAATGCAATGCAATCATTTTAAAGAGCTTACCAGAGAAGCTTAAGGATCCTGGAAGCTTTATGATACCATGCACATTAGAGGGTACCTGTACCAAGACAGCTTTATGTGATCTTAGGGCAAGTATCAACCTAATCCCTGCATCCACTATCAGAAAGCTTGACTTGACTGAAGAGGTCAAACCAACCAAGATATGTCTTCAACTTGCTGATGGCTCCATGAAATACCCATCAGGCGTGATTGAAGACATGATAGTCACAGTTGGGCCATTCGCCTTTCCCACTGACTTTGTAGTGCTGGAAATGGAGGAGCACAAGAGTGCAACTCTCATTCTAGGAAGATATTTCCTAGCAACTAGACGAACCCTCATTGACATCCAAAAAGGGGAAGTAACTCTAAAAGTCAATGAGGATGAGTTTAGGCTGAATGCTATTGAAGCAATGAAGCACCCAGACACATCAAAAGACTGCATGCGTGTTGATATTATTGACTCCCTGGTATAGGAGATTAGTATGGCTGAGAGTCTCGAATCAGAGCTAGAGGATATCTTTAAAGATGTTCAGCCTGATCTAGAAGAACCAGTGGAAATAAAAGAACCTCTGAAAATTCCTCAGGAAGATGAGAAACCTCCTAAACCTGAGCTCAAACCACTACCACCATCCCTAAAATATGCATTTCTGGGAGAAGGTGGAACTTTTCCTATAATCATAAGCTCTGCCTTAGAGCCACAGGAAGAGAAAGCACTAATTCAGGTACTGAGGACACACAAGACAGCTCTTGGATGGTCCATTAGTGATCTCAAGGGCATTAGCCCAGCCAGATACATGCACAAGATCCTACTGGAGGATAATGCCAAACCAGTGGTTCAACCACAAAGGCGGTTGAATTCAGTCATGAAGGAGGTGGTGCAGAATGAGGTCACTAAATTACTAGAGGCTAGGATTATTTATCCCATTTTCGATAGCCCCTGGGTGAGCCCTGTCTAAGTTGTACCCAAAAAGGGAGGCATGACAGTGGTTCATAATAAAAAAAATGAACTGGTTCCTACAAGAACAGTTACAGGGTGGCGTATGTGTATTGACTACAGAAGACTCAATACAGCCACCAAAAAGGATCATTTTCCTTTACCATTCATAGACCAAATGCTAGAAAGACTAGCAAGTCATGACTATTACTACTTTCTAGATAGCTACTCTGGTTACAACCAAATTGCAGTAGATCCCCATGATCAAGAGAAAACAGCATTCACATGTCCATCTAGAGTATTTTCCTACAGAAGGATGCCATTTAGTTTGTGTAATGCACCGGCAACCTTTCATAGATGCATGCTCTCTATTTTCTCTGATATAGTGGAAAAATTTCTGGAAGTCTTCATGGACGACTTCTCAGTATTGGGATATTCATTCAGCTCCTGTCTTGACCATCTAGCACTTGTTCTGAAAAGGTGCCAAGAGACCAGCCTAGTTTTAAACTGGGAGAAATGTCACTTTATGGTGACTGAAGGAATTGTCCTTGGACACAAAATTTCGAACAAGGGGATAGAGGTGGATCAAGCCAAGGTAGAGGTAATTGAAAAATTACTACCACCTACCAATGTTAAGGCAATCAGAAGCTTTCTGGGACATGCATGATTCTATAGGAGGTTTATAAAGGATTTTTCAAAAATTGCAAAATCCCTAAGCAACCTGCTAGCTGCTGACACGCCATTTATCTTTGACACAGAGTGTCTGCAAGCTTTTGAGACTCTGAAAGCTAAGTTGGTCACAGCACATGTCATATCTGCACCAGACTAGACATTACCATTTGAATTAATGTGTGATGCTAGTGACCATGCTATTGGTGCAGTATTAGGACAGAGGTATAATAAGCTTCTGCACATCATTTACTATGCTAGCCGTGTTCTAAATGACGCACAGAAGAATTACACAACCACAGAAAAAGAACTGCTTGTAGTGGTTTATGCCATTGACAAGTTTAGATCCTATCTAGTAGGATCAAAAGTGATTGTGTACACTGACCATGCTGCTCTTAAATATCTACTCACAAAGCAAGATTCAAAACCCAGGCTCATAAGATGGGTGTTGCTTCTGCAATAGTTTGATATAGAAGAGACAGAAAAGGGACAGAGAATCAAGTAGCAGATCACCTATCCCGGATAGAACCAGTAGAAGGTATGTCTTTCCTCCTCACTGAGATCTCTAAAATCTTTCTGGATGAGCAACTCTTTGCCATTCAATAAGTGCCATGGTTTGCAGACATTGCAAACTATAAAGCTGCAAGATTCATTCCCAAATGAGTACAGCAGGCAGCAAAAGAAAAAATTACTTTTTGATGCGAAGTACTACTTGTGGGATGAACCATATCTCTGTAAGAGATGTGCAGATAGAATAATCCGTAGATGTGTGCTTAGAGAAGAAGCACAGAAGATCCTATGGCATTGTCATGGATCACAATATAAAGGACATTTCGGAAGTGAGCGAACAGCCACAAAAGTCTTCCAATGTGGCTTCTACTGGCCTACCCTCTATAGAGACTCCCAAGAGTTTATACGTAACTGTGACAGTTGCCAGAGAGCTGGTAATCTACCTCAAGGTTACGCCATACCTCAACAAGGGATCTTAGAGATTGAGTTGTTTGACGTATGGTGTATTGACTTCATGGGGCCTTTCCCACCATCATACTCAAACACTTATATTCTGGTGGCTGTAGACTATGTATCTAAATGGGTAGAGGCAATTGCAACACCTACTAATGATACTAAGACAGTGTTGAAGTTCCTCCAGAAACATATCTTTAGCAGATTTGGTGTCCCTAGAGCACTAATCAGTGATGGAGGCCCTCATTTTTGCACTAAAAAGCTTTACACTGGGATGGTCAGATATGGAATTAGCCACAAGGTGGCAACTCCATATCATCCACAATCAAATGGGAAAGCTGAAGTCTCTAATAGAAAACTAAAAAGAATCCTGGAACGGACTGTAATTGCCCATAGAAAGGATTGGGCGAGGAGCTTGGATGATGCTATCTGGGCATACAGAACAGCATTCAAGACTCCTATAGGAACTTCTCCATACCAGCTTGTGTATGGGAAGGCCTGTCATCTGCCAGTGGAACTGGAACATAAAACCTACTGGACAACCAGATTCCTAACCTTGTTGCTAAATTAACTGGAGAGAAAAGATTGCTCCAGTTAAATGAGCTAGAGGAATTCAGACTCAATGCTTTTTAAAATGCCAAAATTTACAAAGAGAAAGAAAAAAGATGGCATGATAAAAAGATGTCATCTAGAGTCTTTGAGCTCGGACAGAAGGTTATATTATTCAACTCTAGGCTCAGATTATTCCCTGGGAAATTAAAATCCCGGTGGAAAGGACCATATGTAATTACAAGTGTGTCACCATATGGATATGTAGAGCTTCAGGATATTGACTCTAACAAAAGATTCATTGTTAATGGACAGAGAGTCAAGTATTATCTTGAAGGCAATGTTGAGCAAGAATGCTCAAGACTGAGACTAAATTAAGGTTCAGTAATGTCAAGCTATTGATAGTAAAGAAGTGCATGTTGGGAGGCAACCCAATTTTTACTTATCTATGTTAAATTTCTATTTTCCATTGTTATTTTATGTCTTCTCTAGGATGATGATCATGTGGAGTCACAAAAATCAAAAGAAAAATCAAAAACAACATTAAAAACATCACACCCTGGAGGATAAGCTTATTGGCATTTAGACGCCAGTAAGAAGCACCAGACTGGCGTTTAACGTCAAAAAGAAGCGTCAAGCTGGTGTTAAACGCCAGAAACAGGCTACAGCTTGGCGTTTAATGCCAGAAACAATCAGCAGTCTGGCGTTAAACCCCAGTATTGCATACAGAGGGCATTTACATGCCTAAATGGAGCAGGGATGAGAAATCCTTGACCCTCAGGATCTGTGGACCCCACATGATCCCCACCTACCTCAACAAGAGCATGAGGAAGTTCCTCATCAAGAAATCTCTGAGATACCTCAAAGGATGCATTTCCTCCAACATGGGACAACAAAGGCAAGGAAGAGACATAAAGGAGCTCAAGAGCACCATTGGTTCTTCAAGAGGAAGAAGACGCCACCCTCACTAAGGTGGACCCGCTCCTTAATCTCCTTGTTCTTATTTTTCTGTTTTCGGTTTTGAGCTTTATGTTTTATTTATGTTTGTGTCTTTACTACATGATCATTAGTGTCTAGTAACTATATCTTAAGGCTATGAATAATTCCATCAATCATTCACCTCTCTTAAATGAAAAATGTTCTAAAAACAAAAGAACAAGAAGTACATGAATTTCGAATTCATCCTTGAAATTAGTTTAATTATATTGATGTGGTGACAATACTTTTTGTTTTCTAAATGAATGCTTGAACAGTGCATATTTTTTATATTAAAGTTTATGAATGTTAAATTTGTTGGCTCTTGAAAGAATGAAAAAAGAAAAATGTTATTGATAATCTGAAAAATCATAAAATTGATTCTTGAAGCAAGAAAAAGCAGTGAATAACAAGGCTTGCAAAAAAAGGGCAAAAATAAAAGAAAAAAGAAAGAAAAAGAAAAAGCAAGCAGAAAAAGCCAATAGCTCTTTAAACCAAAAGGCAAGAGCAAAAAGCTAATAGCCGTTAAAACCAAAAGGCAAGGGTAAAAAGGATCCAAGGCTTTGAGCATTAATGAATAGGAAAGCCTAAGGAAATAAAATCCAGGTCTAAGCGGCTAAATTAAGCTGTCCTTAACCATGTACTTGTGGCATGAAGGTCCAAGTGAAAAGCTTGAGACTGAGTGGTTAAAGCCGTGATCCAAAGCAAAAAAGTGTGCTTAAGAACTCTGGACACCTCTAATTGGGGACTTTAGCAAAGCTAAGTCACAATCTGAAAAGGTTCACCGAGTTATGTGTCTGTGGCATTTATGTATCCAGTGGAAATACTGGAAAACAAAGTGCTTAGGGCCATGGCCAAGACTCATAAAGTAGCTGTGTTCAAGAATCAACATACTAAACTAGGAGAATCAATAACACTATCTGAATTCTGAGTTCCTATAGATGCCAATCATTCTGAACTTCAAAGGATAAAGTAAGATGCCAAAACTGTTTAGAAGCAAAAAGCTACTAGTCCCGCTCATCTAATTGGAACTAAGTTTCATTGATATTTTGGAATTTATAGTATATTCTTTTCTTTTTATTCTATTTGATTTTCAATTGCTTGGGGACAAGCAACAATTTAAGTTTGGTGTTGTGATGAGCGGATAATTTATACGCTTTTTGGCATTGTTTTTAGGTAGTTTTTAATATGTTTTATTCACTTTTTATTATATTTTTATTAGTTTTTATTCAAAATTTACATTTCTGAACTTTACTATGATTTTAGGTATTTTTCTGTGATTTTAGGTATTTTCTAGCTGAAAGTGAGGGACCTGAGCAAAAATCTGATTCAGAGGCAGAAAAAGGACTGCAGATGTTGTTGGATTCTGACCTTCATGCAGAAATGGATTTTCTGGAGCTACATAAGTCCAATTGGTGCGCTCTCAATTGCGTTGGAAATTAAACATCCAGGGCTTTCCAGAAATATATAATAGTCCATACTTTTCCCGAGTTTTAACGACACAAACTGGTGTTTAATGCCAACTTTCTACCCAATTCTAGTGTTAAATGCCAGAAACAGGATACAAGCTGGAGTTAAACGCCCAAACTGGCACAAAAGCTGGAGTTAAACACCAAGAATAGCCTCTACACGTGAAAGCTTCATTGCTCAGCCAAAACACATACCAAGTGGGCCCCGGAAGTGGATTTCTGCACTATCTATCTTAGCTTACTCATTTTTTGTAAACCTAGGTTACTAGTTGAGTATAAAAACTACTTTTAGAGATTCATTCAGTACCTCATGACATTATTTACATCTGAATTTGTATCTTCTATGGCATGAGTCTCTAAACCCCATGGTTGGGGGGTGAGGAGCTCTGCTGTGTCTCGATGGATTAATGCAATTACTTCTGTTTTCTATTCAATCACGCTTGATTCTTTTCTAAGATATTCACTCGTACTTAAACATGATGAATGTGATGATCCGTGACACTCATCACCATTCTCAACCTATGAACGCGTGCCTGATAACCACTTCCGTTCTAACTTTGATTGAGTGTTTATCTCTTGGGTTCCTGGTCCACGAGTTTGACTACATCTCCTGACAACAGAGCGTTCAATCCGTGAATCCAGAGCCTTTGTGGTATAAGCTAGAATCAATTGGCAGTATTCTTGAGATTCGGAAAGTCTAAAACTTGTCTGTGGTATTTCGAGTAGGATCTAGGATGGGATGACTGTGAAGAGCTTCAAACTCACGAATGTTGGGCGTAGTGACAGACGCAAAAGGGTCACTGGATCCTATTCCAACACAAGTGAGAACCGAGAGATGATTAGCCATGTACATGGACCATTTTCACTGAGAGGACGGATGGTAGCCATTGACAACGGTGATCCACCAACATACAGCCTACCATGGAAGAAGCCTTGCGTGCGTGAAGAAGAAGACAGTAGGAAAGCAAAGATTCAGAAGACAGAGCATCTTCGAAACTCCAACCCATTCTCCATTACTACACAACAAGTATTATTTAATTCATGCTCTTTTACTCTTTGCAACAAAAACTAAGAACCACTATTGATATCCTGACTAAGAATAATAAGATAACCATAGCTTGCTTCAAGCCAGCAATCTCCGTGGAATCAACCCTTACTCACGTAAGGTATTACTTGGACGACCCAGTGCACTTGCTAGTTAGTTGTGTGGAATTACAAAGTGTGATTGTAATTTTCGTGCACCAGTAGTATAGAAAATTCTCTCTTAGGGTTTACATTAGGGTTTTGTAGAAGTTTATACTTCAAGTTTGATTTTGGATTCTAGCAATTGCATTGTAAGTATTTCTTTAATTTCTCTTTTAATTACACTACTTGTTCTACACTTTCATATATTTTACTCTCTTTTGTTGATAAATGCATAGTTTGCAATTTTGGTCTTCTAGTTGTCTAATTTGATGTTTGATGGCTTTTATATGTTTGTTTGAGTTTCTTTTATTGATTTTGAGCATTTATGGTTCATAGCTTTTATCATTTTCCAAATTTTGCCATGTTTTATGTTTATGCCCTCTATGTGTTTGATGAAATGCCAATCTTAGTTATGGGGTAAATTCCCACCCCTTGACTTGGAAAAAATGAGTTTATGGATTACTAGAGCCATAATGTCTAACATTTAGTGATAATTCTTGGGTTGTTAGTTGTTATTGTTTCTACTAACGCTAGCTTTTTACCAATTAATTTGGTAAGTTAACTAGGATTTGTGGATTAATAACAATTATGCTCACTTAACTTATCCTTCAATATTAAGGGTTGTCTTAATGAGATTAATCCATCATAATTATCATCGTTGTGGTTATGGCAAGGAAGGGATTCCATAACTCATCCCAAGCCAAGGTTTCATTTATGTTTTGAACCATTTCTCCATCATTTTATAGCATTACTTGTTCATATTACATATATAGTTCTTTTATTCCTTTATTAGTTTATTAATTATAATTTTGCCTCGTTCTTTCATCTCTTTATTGTTTGCTTGCTTCTTTGTTGAAAACCCCCCTTAATCATCGCAACCAAAATTGTGTGCGCTCATTGGCATTAGTTCCTAGGGAATATGACCCGGGAGACAAAATACTCTCGGTTTAATTTTTGCATTGATTGTGACATCTTCGAATTTAAATTTGATTGATGGTGAAAATCTATTTTGTGAAAATTCCTAACCCGCTCTAGGCCATTATCAAATTTTGACACCGTTGCTCGGGAATGCAATCGAGTGCTATCTTTTGGTTGATTTGAATATGTTAATAGTGTAATTAGATTTTTGTTTATATTTTCTTTATGACTTTCTCACACCATCACCACAATGCACCCCAATGGAACCCAAACACTTACCCTTATAGTCACCACTTCTATACACCATCTCCTCATTACATACAAAACCAAAACCCTTACCCTCGTGAGTTTGATTGTCAACCTTCATCACCTCAATCTTTATCTTCACATATGGGTCAAGCCACACAAGAAGTACTTTTCATGCTCATTTAAGAACAATAAGATTTCTGGAAGAAGCAAGAGCAAGTCATGTCTACCTTAGCGGAAACTCTTGACCGGTTAGCTTCATTACGCTCATGCCATGACCAAGAAATTCTAGTGGATGAATGTGTGGAATCAAGTGAAAAGTGTGGAGTGAATGAAGAATTGAAAAATCGCGGAGAAGATGTCAAGTCACAACATGAAGCACAAGAGGAGATAAATGAAGAGTTGGTGGGAATTGATCAAGAGGATTCCATCATTCGAGATTTTTTGTCCAACTTGGTTAACCCCGCCAATGACCTTCATGAGCCTCCCTTGTTAGATTTGGAATGAGATGTTGATGGAAATTTCACACAACCTCCAATTTATGATTTGAGTGATGACGAGGAAGATTCAAAAGAGGTTGAGGAAGATTTTGGCTGTCAAGAAATGAAGGTACTTGTGTAAGAGTGAATTGAGCGGGTGAAGATTTCACCATTGAGCTTCGTTGGCCCCCATCAATATGCAATCTTGGAGACAAATGACCAACTTAAGATCCTTCTTGGGTTGGTACAAGGTGGAGAAATGAGTGTGGGTTGCCAAAGGAGTCCAAAGCCCTTCAAGGAAGCCAATGTAAGCTTTGGGATTCAAACATGGTGTAGAGCACAATTGGGTGATTTTCGGAGAGTGTTGGAGTATTACAAGGGTCAATTAGGAGCTTAACCATCCGGCTTGAAGCATAAAGATCAATAAGAAGGTGAAAGGATGCCTAGAGTATGGGATCCCAGAGGACCTATATAGTGCAAGCTTGGATGGAGATTCAAGGAGGAGTGAAAACACAAGCCACACTAGCAAGGGTCTCCTCAAAAAGTCCAACTTAGGACTATAAACAAAAGTGCTAGGTGGCAGACACCCCCACCATGGTAACATCTTTCTTACTCTTTCTCTTTGTTATTAATCTTGATTTCTTGCATTTTTTCGTATCTTAGCTAGCTTAGGTTAATTTAATTTTGTATTTAGTTAGTTGATTTTGTATGGATCATGATTTTGTGAAGTTTTGAGTGTTTGGGGTTGAACTTTTGATGAGCTAAGGTAGAGTGCCTTAGAAATTGAAGAAAAATTTTTGAAAAATAGGGCACTTATGCGTGCGCATAAAACCTCTATGTTTCGCGATCTGTGTGTATGCACACACCTGTGGGTACGCACACCAGCTGTTATGCCCTCTAGTCGCAGTGCCAGCATAGCCTGTGCGTGGGCACAGCCCTATTTTCTATGATCTGTGCGTGCGCACTGCTTTGTGCGTACGCACGCGTTTTCCTTTTTGCGCTCCTTGTGCAGCCGTACAGATGTGTGTGTCTGCATGCCAAGTTGCAGCCCCTCTGGTGGGAGCGTTGGCTCAGCCTGTGCGCATGCGCACGGACCCGCGTACGAATACACACATGATCCTTGGTTTAAACAAAAAAATGTCTTCTATGCGTGCACACACCCTTGTGTGCATGCACACTTCTTAATCCCTCTTCTGCCAGGAGAGCTCGCATAGAGTGTGCGAGCGCACACCTTTCTTTTTCCTCATGGTGTGCGTACGCACTCGTATCTGTAGGTACGGACACCCCTGTTTTCTCACTATTATGCTTCTTTTCTCTTCTTCTCTTTTCTCTACTTCTTCTCTTCTTTTTTGTTCCCCTCTCTTCTTCTTCTTTCACCCTATTTTCTGCTTATTCTTGTTAGTTTTGCTCACATTTCAATTTTTATTTTAGTAATTATACTAGTTTTGCCTTATTTGTTTGTTAATTGAATAAGTTGCAAGTGTTTGGTAGATGCTTAACTGGGTTGCTTTTTGCTTGAGACTTACACCAATGCACTTATACTTTGCTTTAATTTACTAGTACCTAGTGAGTTTGAAAATCCATGTTTTGGTTGTACCACTAGGTCAAATTATATAAGTGCATTGAATTAAGTGATTTGAGTTGAAATTACTTGTTCATAATGATTTTCATATCAATTTCATCACATGTCCGATACTTGTTCCTTGTTAATGCTTTGCATTTGTTTGGGTGACTTAACTTGATTTTTATCAAGCTTATCACTTTTTGTAACAAGTACTTTTCCATGGGACTATTGCATTATGTGTCATGATGAATAAGTAGTTTCTCGTTCATTAATGGATTGGTTGTTGTTTATTGTGCTATTTTATATCAATCTTGCGCTTTGAACTGCATAATTTCAATAACCAATATCAAATACTCAATTCGCTTTTGTGGTTACCTTGGTTTGCTTGTGTCTAAATTTTTCCTTATTCTTTCCTTGCAACCTAGGCGACCTAATTGAGGAACATATACTATTTGTTTTGATTGTGTGGATACCGCTTTCTCGGCCAATGTGTATGTTCTAAAGTGTGCGCACACTTATAATATACACATTGTCTTCTATTATACCACACTCATATGACCTTTTCCTCAATCCCTGTTTATTTGATTGCAACCCGGAGCCCTGGTGTCCACCAGCTGAAGGTGGAGCTCTTGAGAGACATTCCCCTCCGGATCGTGTTCGTGCACGGAGGACCGTGCAACGTTTAAGTGTGGGGGAGGATTTGCAATTTTGGGGCGTAAATCCCTCTTTCTCAACACTTTGCACTTTATTTTTGTTTCCTTTTATCTGTTTTTTGTAGATATTTGTTAGTATTTTTGACTATTGCATCTTTACTCTAGTTAATATATATATATATATATACACAAACACATTACATTTGTAAGGTATATATTTATAGATAGAAGTTGTGATTGGATGATGTGAATAGTATATCACCTAGTTCAATTTTGGTCGTAATTGTTCATGTTAGTTTTTGGTTGTTGAAAATTCGGAAGAGAATTAGGAAAATTTTGAGAAGTGCATCCATCACATCACATATACATATAGGAAATCATTTTAGTGAAAAACAACAAGGATTTCTAAGAATTTTGTTTCAAGGGCATTCTATTTGATTGATTTGAAAAACTATTTTTACACTTGCTTGAATGATTTCTATGGAACATTGAAGAGGAAATAACAAATACCTTGTGAGTTTTTGAGCTTTAATGAGTGGTTACACATTTTAACCACTGGTGCATGAAATTGTGATCATCAACAATGGTGCCAAAGACTTGGTAGCACTCTCAAACGTGAATCACACTTTGTCACAACTCCGCACAACTAACCAGCAAGTGCACTGGGTCGTCCAAATAATAAATCTTACGTGAGTAAGAGTCGATCCCATGGAGATTGTTGGTATAAAGCAAGCTATGGTCACCTTGTAAATCTCAGTTAGGCGGATAATAAATGGTTATGGAGTTTTCTGAAAATAATAATAAATAAACAGAAAATAAAGATAGAAGTACTTATGTAAATCATTGGTGGGAATTTCAGATAAGTGTATGAAGATGCTGTGTTCGTTCTGAATCCCTGTTTTCCTGCTGCTTTCATCCAATCCCTCTTACTCTTTTCCATGGCAAGCTGTATGTAGGGCATCACCGTTGTCAATGGATACTTCCCATCCTCTCAGTGAAAAAGGTACAAATGCTCTTATCACAGCACAGCTAATCATCTATCGGTTCTTGATCATGTAGGAATAGAATCCATTGATTCTTTTGTGTTTGTCATCACGCCCAACAATCGTGAGTTTGAAGCTCGTCACAATCATTTAATCCATGAATCCTACTCGGAATACCACAGACAAGGTTTAGACTTTTCGGATTCTCAGGAATGGCTGCTAATAATTCTAGCTTATACCACAAAGATTCTGATCGAGGAATCCAAGATATATGCGCTCGTCCTAAGGTAGAACGGAAGTGGTTGTCAATCACGCGTTCATAAGGATGGATGATGATGAGTGTCACGGATCATCACATCTATCAGGTTGAAGTGCGACGGATATATTAGAATAAGAATAAGCTGAATTGAATAGAAAATAGTAGTAATTGCATTAAAACTTGAGGTACAGCAGAGCTCCACACCCTTAATCTATGGTGTGTAGAAACTACACCGTTGAAAATACATAAGTGATCAAGGTTCAGGCATGGACGAATGGCCAGGCCCCAAAGTCTAAGAACTAAACGTCCAAAGATGGATGCTAAGATAAAAGACAAAACCAAGATGTGGTCAAAAGACCGAATGGTCAAAGACTCCTAGTACAATAGTAAAAAGTTCTATTTATACTAAAACTAGCTACTAGGGTTACAGAGATAAGTGATTGATGCAAAAATCTACTTCCGGGGGCCCACTTGGTGTGTGCTTGGGCTGAGCTTGAGCTTTAGACGTTCAGAGGCTTCTTTTGGAGTTAAACACCAAGTTGTAACATGTTTTTGACGTTTAACTCTGGTTTGTGACGTGTTTCTGGTGTTTGACTCCAGAATGCACCATAGAACTAGCGATGAACGCCAGTTTGCGTCGTCTAATCTCGAATGACGTATGGACTATTATGTATTGCTGGAAAGCTCTAGATGTCTACTTTCCAATGCCATTAAGAGCGCGCCATTTCTAGTTCTGTAGCTCCAGAAAATTTATTTCGGGTGCATGGAGGTCAGAATCCAACAGCATCAGCAGTCCTTTGTCAGCCTTCTATCAGAGTTTTGCTCAGGTCCCTCAATTTCAGCCAGAAAATAACTAAAATCATAGAAAAACACACAAACTCATAGTAAAGTCCAAAAATGTAAATTTAGCATAAAAACCAATGAAAACATCCCTAAAAGTAGCTACATCATACTAAAAATTACCTAAAAATAATGCCAAAAAGCGTATAAATTATCTGCTCATCACAACACCAAACTTAAATTGTTGCTTGTCCCCAAGCAACTGAAAATCAAATAGGATAAAAAGAAGAGAATATACTATAAATCCCAAAATATCAATGAATATCAGTTCTAATTAGATGAGCGGGACTTGTAGCTTTTTGCTTCTGAACAGTTTTGGTAACTCACTTTTTCCTTTGAAGTTCAGAATGATTGGCTTCTATAGGAACTCAGAATTTTAGATAGTCTTATTGATTCTCCTAGTTAAGTATGTTGATTCTTGAACACAGCTACTTTTATGAGTCTTGGCCGTGGCCCTAAGCACTTTGTTTTCCAGTATTACCACCGGATACATAAATGCCACAGACACATGACTGGGTGAACCTTTTCAGATTGTGACTCAGCTTTGCTAAAGTCCCCAGTTAGAGGTGTCCAGAGATCTTAAGCACACTCTTTTTGCTTTGGATCATGACTTTAACCACTCAGTCTCAAGCTTTTCACTTGGACCTGCATGCCACAAGCACATGGTTAGGGACAGCTTGATTTAGCCGCTTAGGCCTGGATTTTATTTCCTTGGGCCCTCCTATCCATTGATGCTCAAAGCCTTGGATCCTTTTTACCCTTGCCTTTTGGTTTTAAGGGCTATTGGCTTTTTCTACTTGCTCTTTTTTTTTCCGCCATTTTTTTTGCAAGCTTTTGTTCTTCACTGCTTTTTCTTGCTTCAAGACTCAATTTTATGATTTTTCAGATCATCAATAACATTTCTCTTTTTCATCATTCTTTCAAAAGCCAACAATTTTAACATTCATAAACAACAAGATCAAAAATATGCACTGTTCAAGAATTCATTCAGAAAACAAAAAGTATTGTCACCACATCAATATAATTAAACTAAATTCAAGGATGAATTCAAAACTCATGTACTTCTTGTTCTTTTGTATTAAAAACATTTTTCATTTAAGAAAGGTGAAAGATTTATGGAATTATTCATAGCCTTAAGACATAGTTATTAAATACTAATGATCATATAACAAAGACACAAACATAGACAAACATAAAGCATAAAATCAAAAAATAGAGAGATAAGAACAAGGAAGTTAAGGAATTAGTCCACCTTAGTGATGGTGGCGCCTTCTTCTTGAAGGAGCAATGGTGCTCTTTGAGCTCCTCTATGTCTCTTCCTTGCCTTTGTTGCTTGATCCCTAGTGATTTTGGTGCTCCTATCCTTAGTTGCTCCTAATAATTGTGTGGAGGAAAATGTATCCCCTGAGGTATCTCAGGGATTTCTTGATGAGGGAATTCCTCATGTGTCTCTTGAGATCCATGAATGGGCTCTCTTGTTTGCTCCATCCTTTTCTTAGTGATGGGCTTATCTTCTTCAATGAGAATGTCTCCTTCTATGATAACTCCAGCTGAGTAGCATAGATGGCAAATAAGATGAGGAAAAGCTAGCCTTGCCATGGTGGAGGACTTTTCGGCTATTTTGTAGAATTCAAGAGAGATTACTTCATGAACTTCTACTTTCTCTCCAATCATGATGCTATAGATCATGATGGCCCGATCCACAGTAACTTTGGATCGGTTGCTAGTGGGGATGATGGAGCGTTGGATGAATTCCAACCATCCTCTAGCCATAGGCTTTAGGTCCAGTCTTCTTAATTGAACTGGCTTGCCTTTTGAGTCTCTTTTCCATTGAGCTCCTTCCACACATATGTCCATAAGGACTTGGTCCAACCTTTGATCAAAGTTGACCCTTCTAGTGTAGAGGCGTACATCTTCTTGCATCATAGGCAAGTTGAATGCCAACCTCACATTTTCTGGACTGAAATCTAAGTATTTCCCCCAAACCATTGTAAGATAATTCTTTGGATTCGGGTTCATACTTTGGTCATGGTTCCTAGTGATCCATGCATTGGCATAGAACTCTTGAACCATTAAGATTTCGACTTGTTGAATGGGGTTGGTAAGAACTTCCCAACCTTTTCTTTGAATCTCATGTCGGATCTCCAGATACTAATTTTTCTTGAGCTTGAAAGGGACCTCAGGGATCACCTTCTTCTTGGCCACAACTTAATAGAAGTGGTCTTGATGGGCTTTAGAGATGAATCTTTCCATCTCCCATGACTCAGAGGTAGAAGCTTTTGTCTTCCCTTTCCCTTTTCTAAAGGTTTCTCCGACCTTAGGTGCCATAAGTGGTTATGGAAAAACAAAAAAGCTATGCTTTTGCCACACCAAACTTAGAGTATTGCTCGCCCTCGAGCAAAAGAAGAAAGAAGAGTAGAAGAAGAAGAAGAGGATATGGAGGAAAGGCAGAGGTGTGTGTTTTCGGCTATTTAGGGTGGGTTTGGGTGGGAAAGAGATTTTGAATTTTGAAGGTAGGTGGGGTTTATGGAAAAGAGTGGATGGATGAGAGTGGTGAAAGGGTAATTGGGAAGAGAGATTGAGTTGATTGGTGAAGGGTATTTGGGGAAGAGTGTTATTGGATTGTGTGAAGAAGAGATAAGGTAAGTTGAGGTAGGTGGGGATCCTGTGGGGTCCACAGATCCTGAGGTGTTCCTGTGGGGTCCATAGATCCTGAGGTGTCAAGGATTTATCATCCCTGCACCAATTAGGCGTGTAAACACCCTCTGCATGCAATCCTGGTGTTTAACGCCAGATTGATGCTTGTTTCTAGCGTTAAACGCCAGCTCTATGCTTGTTTTGGGCGTTCAACGCCAATCTGTAGCATGTTTCTGGCGTTGAACGCCAGTTCCATGCTTGCTTCTGGCGTTTAATGCCAACTTTCCTCAAGGTGCAATCTTGGCGTTTAAATGCCAGATTGCTGCATGTTTTTGGCATTCAACACCAGATCCATGCTCTGTTCTAGCGTTGAACACCAGCCAGATGCTCCTTATTGGCGTTTAAATGCCAGTAAGCCCTTCCTCCAGGGTGTGCTGTTTCTTCTGTTGTTTTTGATTCTATTTTTAATTTTAGTATTTGTTTTGTGACTTCACATGATCATGAACCTAATAAAACATAAAAGAACAATAAAACTAAAAATAGAATTAGATAAATAAAAATTGGGTTGCCTCCTAATAAGCATTTCTTTAATGTCACTAGCTTGACAGAGGGCTCTCATGGAGCCTCACAGGTGATCAGGTCAATGTTGTGGACTTCCAACACCAAATTTAGAGTTTGAATGTGGGGGTTTAACACCAAACTTAGAATTTGGTTGTGGCCTCCCAACACCAAACTTAGAGTTTGATTGTGGGGGCTCTGTTTGACTCTGTATTGAGAGAAGCTTTTCATGCTTCCTCTCCATGGTTACTGAAGAAGATCCTTGAGCTTTAAACACAAGGTAGTCCCCATTTAATTGAAGGACTAGCTCTCCTCTGTCAACATCTATCACAGCTCCTGCTGTGGCTAGGAATAGTCTTCCAAGGATGATGCATTCATCCTCCTCCTTCCTAGTCTCTAAGATTATAAAATCAGCAGGGATGTAGAGGCTTTTAACCTTTACTAACACGTCCTCTACTAATCCATAAGCTTGGCTTTGTGATGCGTCTGCCATCTCTAATGAGAATGTGGCAGGCTGTACCTCAATGATCCCCAGCTTCTCCATTACAATGAGTGGCATAAGATTGATGCCTGACCCTAGGTCACACAGAGCCTTCTCAAAGGTCATGGTGCCTATGGTACAGGGTATTAAGAATTTACCAGGATCTTGTTTCTTTTGAGGTAACGTTTGCTGAACCCATGTATCTAGTTCACTAATGAGCAAAGGAGGTTCCCCTTCCCAAGTCTCATTACCAAACAACTTGGCATTCAGCTTCATCATGGCTCTTAGATATTGAGCAACTTGCTCTCCAGTTACATCTTCAACCTCTTCAGAGGAAGAATAGTCTTCAGAGCTCATGAATGGCAGAAGGAGATTTAATGGGATCTCTATGGTCTCTATATGAGCCTCAGATTCCTTTAGGTCCTTAATAAGGAACTCCTTCTTGTCTGGGAGATGTCCCATAAGGTCTTCCTCATTGGGATTCACGTCCTCCCCTTCCTCTCTAGGTTCGGCCATTTTGATTAAATCAATGACCTTGCACTCTCTTTTTGGATTCTCTTCAGTATTGCTTGGGAGAGTACTAGGAGGAGTTTCAGTGACTTTCTTACTCAGCTGGCCCACTTGTGCCTCCAAATTTCTGATGGAGGACCTTGTTTCACTCATGAAACTTAAAGTGGCCTTAGACAGATCAGAGACTATGTTTGCTAAGTTAGAGGTGCTCTGCTCAGAATTCTCTGTATGTTGCTAAGAAGATGATGGAAAAGGCTTGCTATTACTGAGCCTATTTCTTCCACCATTATTAAAGCCTTTTTGAGGCTTTTGTTGATCCTTCCATGAGAAATTTGGATGATTTCTCCATGAATAATTATAGGTGTTTCCATAACGTTCACCCATGTAATTTACCTCTGCTATTGCAGGGTTCTCAGGATCATAAGCTTCTTCTTCAGAAGATGCCTCGTTCGTATTATTGGATGCATTTTGCCATCTATTCAGACTTTGAGAAATCATGTTGACTTGCTGAGTCAACATTTTGTTCTGAGCCAATATGGCATTTAGAGCATCAATTTCAAGAACTCCCTTCCTCTGAGGCGTTCCATTATTCACAGAATTCCTCTCAGAAGTGTACATGAACTGGTTATTTGCAACCATGTCAATAAGTTCTTGAGCTTCTGCAGGCGTTTTCTTTAGGTGAATAGATCCACCTGCAGAATTGTCCAGTGACATCTTAGAGAACTTAGATAGACCATAATAGAATATATCCAGAATGGTACACTCTGAAAGCATGTCAGAAGGACACCTTTTGGTCATCTGCTTGTATCTTTCCCAAGCTTCATAGAGGGATTCACCATCTTTTTGTTTGAAGGTCTGAACATCCACTCTAAGCTTGCTCAGCTTTTGATGAGGAAAAAACTTAGCCAAGAAGGCCGCGACCAGCTTATCCCAAGAGTCCAGGCTATCTTTAGGTTGAGAGTCTAACCATGTTCTAGCTCTGTCTCTTATAGCAAAAGGGAAAAGCATGAGCATGTAGACTTCAGGATCTACTCCATTAGTCTTAACAGTCTCACAGATCTACAATAAGTCAGTTAAAAACTGATAGGGATCTTCTGATGAAAGTCCATGAAACTTGCAGTTCTATTATATTAGAGAAACTAGTTGAGGCTTCAGCTCAAAATTGTTTGCTCCTATGGTAGGAATTGAGATGCTTCTTCCATCAAACTTAGCAGTAGGTGTAGTATAATCACCAAGCATCCTCCTTGCATTATTGTTGTTGGGTTCGGCTGCCATATCCTTTTCTTATTCGAAAATTTCAATAAGGTTGTCCCTGGATTGTTGTATTTTAGCTTCTCTCAGTTTTCTCTTCAGTGTCCTTTCAGGTTCAGGATCAGCTTCAACAAGAATGCCTTTTTCCTTGTTCCTGCTCATATGAAAAAGAAGAGAACAAAAAAGGAAGATGAATCTTCTATATCACATTATAGAGATTTCTTTATGTTAGTAGAAGAAGAAAGGGGTAGAAGAAGGAAAAGAGTTAAGAATCCAAACACAAGGGGGGAAGATAGGTTCGAATTTTTGAGATGAAGAGAAGTGTTAGTAATTAAATAAATAAATAGAAGGAGGTGACAGAAAGGAGTTTTCGAAAATTAATTTTGAAAACAAGTTAGTGATTTTCGAAAATAAAATTAAAATTAAAATTTAAAACAATTAGTTAATTAAAAAGAATTTTGAAAAAGAGGGAAGGAATTTTCGAAAATTAGAGAGGGAGAAGTAGTTAGTTGGTTTTGAAAAAGATATGAAACAAACAAAAAGTCAATTAGTTAGTTGAAAAAGATTAGAAATTCAATTTTGAAAAGATAAGAAGTTGGAAAAGATATTTTGAAATTAAAAATTTGAAAAAGATATGATTGTTTTAAATAAAAGATATGATAGAAAAGATATGGTTGAAATTTATTTTGAAAAAGATTTGACTTTTAAAATTGGAATTAATTACTTGACTAACAAGAAACTAAAAGATATGATTCTAGAATTTAAAGATTGAACCTTTCTTAACAAGAAAGTAACAAACTTCAAATTTTTGAATCAATCACATTAATTGTTAGTGAAGTTTTCGAAAATTTGAAATAAAGATAAGAAAAATATTTTGAAAAATATTTTTAAATTTTCAAAAATCATAAGAGAAAAATGAAAAAGATTTGATTTTTGAAAAGGTTTTGAAAAGATAGGATTTTTAAAATTGAAAATTTGACATGACTCATAAGAAATAGCTAAGTTTTAAAAATTTTTGACTAAGTCAACTCAATTTCGAAAATTATGAGCAAAATAAAGAAATATATTTTTTTGATTTTTTTGAATTTTTAATGATGAGAGAGAAAAACACAAAAATGACTCACAACATGAAAATTATGAATCAAAACACATGATGCATGCAAGAACACTATGAATATCAAGATGAACACCAAGAACACTTTGAAGATCAAGATGAACATCAAGACTTATTTTTGAAAAATTTTCAAGAAAAGAAAAAGATGCAAGACACCAAACTTAGAAATCTTCAATGCTTAGACACTATGAATGCAAGAATGCATATGAAAAACAACAAAAAAAACAAAACAAGAAAATTTAAAGATCAAACAAGAAGACTTGTCAAGAGCAACTTGAAAATCATGAAGAACACCATGCATGAGTTTTCGAAAAATGCACAAATTTTTAACGACATGCAATTGACACCAAACTTAAAAATTGACACTTGACTCAAACAAGAAACACAAAATATTTTTTGGTTTTTTTATGATTTTTGGTATGCGCATCTACTAACTCAACACTTTCTTTACAACTTCGCACAACTAACCAGCAAGTGCACTGGGTCGTCCAAGTAATAAACCTTACATGAGTAAGTGTCGATCCCACGGAGATTGTTGGTATGAAGCAAGATATGGTCATCTTGTAATTCTCGGTTAGGCAAATAATAAATAGTTATGGAGTTTTCGAATAATAATAATAAAAAAACAGAAAATAAAGATAGAAATACTTATGTAAATCATTTGTAAGAATTTCAGATAAGTGTATGGAGATGTTGTGTTCCTTTTGGATCTCTGCAACATACTGCTTTCATACTTTCAATCCTTCTTACTCCTTTCTATGGCAAGCTGTATGTAGGACATCACTGTTGTCAATAGCTACATCTCATCCTCTCAGTGAAAATGGTCCAAATGCTTTGTCACAGCACGACTAATCATATGTCAGTTCTCGATCATGTCGGAATAGAATCCATTGATTCTTTTGCGTTTGTCATCATGCCCAACAATCGCGAGTTTGAAGCTCGTCACAGTCATTCAATCCCTGAATCTTACTTGGAATACCATAGACAAGTTTTAGACTTTCCAGATTCTCATGAATGCCGCCATCAATTCTAGCTTATACCAAGAAGATTCTGATTAAGGAATCCAAGAGATACTCGCTCTTTCTAAGGTAGAACGGAAGTTGTTGTCAGTCACGCGTTCATAGGTAAGAATGATGATGAGTGTCACGGATCATCACATTCATCATGTTGAAGTGCAACGAATATCTTAGAACAAGAATAAGCTGAATTGAATAGAAAATAGTAGTTATTGCATTAAAACTCGAGGTACAGCAGAGCTCCACACCATTAATCTATGGTGTGTAGAAACTCCACAATTGAAAATACATAAGTGATGAAGGTCCAGGCATGGCGGAGAGGCCACCCTCCAAAACGTGATCAAAGGATCAAAATACAACCCAGAGATGTCTAATACAATAGTAAAATGTCCTATTTATACTAGACTAGCTACTAGGCTTTACAGAATTAAGTAGTTGATGAAGAAATCCACTTCCGGGGCCCACTTGGTGTGTGCTTGGGCTGAGCTTGAGATTTACACGTGTAGAGGCTTCTCTTGGAGTTAAACGCCAAGTTGTAACGTGTTTTTGGCGTTTAACTCTGGTTCGTGACGTGTTTCTGGCCTTTGACTCCAGAATGCAGCATGGAACTGGCGTTGAGCGCCGGTTTTTGTCATCTAATCTCGAACAAAGTATGGAGTATTATATATTGCTGGAAAGCTCTGGATGTCTACTTTCCAACGTCATTAAGAGCGCGCCATTTGGATTTCTGTAGCTCCAGAAAATCTATTTCGCGTGCAGGGAGGTCAGAATCCAACAGCATCAACAGTCCTTTGTGAGACTTTTATCAGAGTTTTACTCAGGTCCCTCAATTTCAGCCAGAAAATACCTGATATCACAGAAAAAAACACAAACTCATAGTAAAGTCCAGAAATGTGAATTTAGCATAAAAACTAATGAAAACATCCCTAAAAGTAGCTAGATCCTACTAAAATTTACCTAAAAATAATGCCAAAAAGCATATAAATTATCCGCTCATCAATTTTATTATTTTTTTTCGAAAACATATAGGAAAAATAAAATAAGAAATTCAAACTTTTTAATAAGAATTCCAGAAATCTTTGCAATGTTAGTCTAAAGCTCCAGTCCAGGAATTAGACATGGCTTAATAGCCAGCCAAGCTTTAGCATATAAATCAGACATACAACAACTGATACTTCATCCAACTTCATATACTGATAAGGGAAAGCCTCAATCCAATTGAGTTAGACATGGCTTTTCAGCCAACCAAGCTTTAACATGCTTCATGAAACACTAGAATTCATTCTTAAAAATTTAGAATAATTTTTCGAAAACAGAAGTAAAAATTTTTTTGAAAGTTTTTTTTTTGAAAAATTTTTGAAAATAAAACAAAAAGAAAATTACCTAATCTAAGCAACAAGATGAACCGTCAGTTGTCCAAACTCAAACAATCCCCGGCAACGGCGCCAAAAACTTGTCCACAAAATTGTGATCATCAAGAATGGCGCCAAAGACTTAGTAGCGCTCTCAAACGTGAATCAAACTTTGTCATAAACCTTACGTGAGTAAGGGTCGATCCCACAGAGATTGTTGGTATGAAGCAAGCTATGGTCACCTTGTAAATCTCAGTTAGGCAGATAATAAATGGTTATGGAGTTTTCTGAAAATAATAATAAATAAACAGAAAATATAGATAGAAGTACTTATTTAAATCATTGGTGGAAATTTCTGATAAGTGTCTGAAGATGCTGTGTTCCTTCTGAATCTCTGCTTTCCTGCTGCTTTCATCCAATCCCTCATACTCTTTTCCATGGCAAGCTGTATGTAAGGCATCACCGTTGTCAATGGCTACTTCCCATCCTCTCAGTAAAAAGGTCCAAATGCTCTTGTCACAGCACGGCTAATCATCTGTCGGTTCTCGATCATGTCGGAATAGAATCCATTGATTCTTTTGCGTTTGTCATCATGCCTAACAATCGCGAGTTTGAAGCTCGTCACAGTTATTCAATCCCTGCATCATACTCGGAATACCACAGACAAGGTTTAGACTTTCTGGTTTCTCAGGAATGGTCGCCAATAATTCTAGCTTATACCACGAAGATTCTGATCAAGGAATCCAAGAGATATGTGCTCGTCCTAAGGTAGAACAGAAGTGGTTGTCAATCACGCATTCATAAGGATGGATGATGATGAGTGTCACGGATCATCACATACGTCAGGTTGAAGTGCAACGGATATCTTAGAATAAGAATAAGCTGAATTGAATGGAAAATAGTAGTAATTGCATTAAAACTTGAGGTACAGCAGAGCTCCACACCCTTAATCTATGGTGTGTAGAAACTCCACCGTTGAAAATACATAAGTGATCAAGGTTCAGGCATGGCTGAATGGCCAGCCCCCAAAGTCTAAGAACTAAACGTCCAAAGATGGATGCTAAGATAAAAGACGAAACCAAGATGTGGTCAAAAGACCGAATGGTCAAAGACTCCTAGTACAAGAGTAAAAACGTTCTATTTATACTAAAACTAGCTACCAGGGTTACAGAGATAAGTGATTGATGCAGAAATCCACTTATGGGACCCACTTGGTGTGTGCTTGGGCTAAGCTTGAGCTTTACATGTGCAGAGGCTTTTTTTGGAGTTAAACGCCAAGTTGTAACGTGTTTTTGGCGTTTAACTCTGGTTTGTGACGTGTTTCTGGCGTTTGACTCGAGAATGCAGCATGGAACTGGCGTTGAACGCCAGTTTGCGTCGTCTAATCTCGACTGAAGTATAGACTATTATATATTGCTGGAAAGCTCTAGATGTCTACTTTCCAACGCCGTTAAGAACGCTCCATTTGAAGTTCTGTAGCTCCAGAAAATCTATTTCGAGTGCAGAGAGGTCAGAATTCAACAGCATCAGCAGTCCTTTGTCAGCCTTCTATCAGAGTTTTGGTTAGGTCCCTCAATTTCAGCCAGAAAATACTTGAAATCACAGAAAAATACACAAACTCATAATAAAGTCCAGAAATGTGAATTTAGCATAAAAACCAATGAAAACATCTCTAAAAGTATCTAGATCCTACTAAAAATTTCCTAAAAACAATGCCAAAATGCGTATAAATTATCTGCTCATCAACCATTAATTTTGTTCATTGTGTGTTGTATCTCCTTCTATGATTGTAATCTTAGTTTTGCTCGATTCTTTATTTCCAAAGCTTGATGTTTTGAGTGCATTTAGCATGATTGAGGCCATCCTTGAATTAAACTCACTCACCCATATAGCCTAACCCTTATATCTACCTTTGTAAACCAATCTTGCGCAATTTAATCTCCTTCATTCTAATTGTAACCACATCAAAACCCTAAGCATAAAACCATGGAATGACCTTGAATTGCATCCTTGATTAGCTTAGGTTGAAGGTTTGTGTTTCATTTAAGTGTGGGGGAAGTTATGAGAAACATCGGTAGTAAATGAAAAAGTTTATTTTAGGTATTTTATTGAAAATTTTGGAAAATGGGTGTACATTCATGTGTCAATTTGCTTTAACCATATGCATTTGTCATAGAGAAAGAAAAAGAAATAGAAAAGAATAAAATAAATAAAGAAAAAATAATAATATGGGTACAAAGGTTTCCCCAAATGAAAGAAAAAAAAATGATGAATAAAAAATGCATATGTGTTTTGAATGCAAACTAAGGCATGAATGTGTGTAAAAAGAAGTAATGGGTGGCTAGAATGCATTTTGTGATTTGATTGATATAGGTTGAGTTGGGTACTTAAGCTAATCAAGGATTCAATCTTCTAGTCCACTTAGCCATATATTCATATTACCCTTACCCCAACCCTAATGAGGGTTCAATTACTCAATTATATGTTTCCACACTTTGTATCATGCATTCTTGCAAGTTGCTTCATTTTGAAACTTGAATCATTTCTATGGATTTTGACTACATTGGATCATTTCCTTGCTTGGCCCTATATGTCTATACTCCTGCTTGGAAATTTGATTGTTTATTTTCACCAAATCGATAGGAACTATAGATACATAGATATATATAGATAGTATATAGCATACTTGCATGCATATTGATAGTTGCATTCAATAAGTTGTTTCTCTTTGATCATTCTCCTTGTTGGTTTAGCATGAGGACATGCTATTGTTTAAGTGTGGGGGAATTGATGAGTCCATATTTGCTGGGATATTTAGGCTCGATTTGAATGGATTTCATCACATAAACCTACACTTAAGCACCAAAATAGCATACTTTTGTGATTTCTCCCTAATTTGATACTAAATGTGAAAACATGTGTTTTGTGGATAAATTGAGTAATTTAATTCCACTTTTATGCCATTCGATGTCGTGATATGTTTTCTGAGTGATTTCAAGTCATTGAGGCAATATTGGCTATACAAAAGTGGAAGGAAGCATGTACAAAGGGAGAAAACATGAAGAAAATAAGGAGGAAGCACATTGCCATGCGTGCGTGCGCACAAGCACCTGTGTGTACACACAGGAGAACATTCAGCGAAGTGTGCGTACGCACAGGTCCCTGCACATGGGTGGTGATAATTTTTCAATTACCTCCACCTTAGCATTATCAAAACCTCTATTCCTTTACTTGAAATCCGGTGTCCAAGAAAAATACCTTCAGTTACCATAAAATAGCATTTTTTCCAATTTAAAACAAAGTTTGTTTCTTGGCACCGCTTCAGGACTAAGGAAAGATGTCTCAAGCAAGAATCAAAAGAAATATCAAATATAGAAAAATTATCCATAAATACCTCAAAGAACTTTTCAACTATGTCAGAAAATATGGGAAGCATACACCTTTGAAAAGTAACTAGGGCATTACACAGTCTAAATGGCATTCTTCAGTAAGCAAATACAGCAAAAGGACAAGTGAAAGCCGTCTTCTCTTGATCTTAGGGTCCAACACAATCTGATTATATCTAGAATAACCATCTAGAAAATTACAAAATGCATGTCCAACTAACCTCTTAAGCATCTGATCAATAAAAGGCAAGGGGAAGTGGTCCTTCCTAGTTGTAGTATTGAGCCTCCTGTAGTCAATGCACATATGCCACCCCATGATGGTTCTTGTATGAATAAACTCATTCTTCTTATTCTTGACTACTGTCATGCCTCTCTTCTTGGGAACTGATGAGCGGATATTTCATACGCTTTTTGACATTATTTTCATATAGTTTTTGATATGTTTTATTTAAGTTTTATTATATTCTCATAGGTTTTAGTGTAAAATTTATATTTTTTGATTCTACTATGATTTGATGTGTTTTATGGTGATTTCAGGTATTTTCTGGCTGAAATGTGAGAGTTTTGACAAAAGCTAATTCAGAGGCAAGGAAAGCGTAGTAGATGCTGTCAGGATCTGACCTCTGTGCACTCAAGCAAGCATTTCTAGAGCTATGGATATTCAAATGGAGAATTCTTAACGGATATGGAAAGCTAACATCTAGAGCTTTTCAGCAATACATAATAGTTCATACTTGTCTTTGGAGATGAAGGTCCAAAACTGGCGTTCTACGCCAGCCATCTACCCCCTTTCTGGCGTTGGACGTCCAAAAGGGAGCAGCTGGCGTCCAACACCGACAAAGGTGTCCCAAGAAAGTGTTCAATGCCCAAGGAGCCTACTAGCACATGGATACACCCTTAGCTCAGCCCAAATACTCACCAAGTGGGCTTCGATAGTGGATTTTCACACTGCAAGCCTAAGCCTATCATATTTCTGTAATCCTTAGTTATTAGATTATTATATATAGGAGAAGAACACCCTTGTTTTAGGATCTTTGACCACCATAGAACATTATTTCATATTTTCTAGTTTCATTGTACAATATGATCCATTAAACCTCCTACATTAAGGTTAGGAGATCTGCTGAGTTTTAAGTATTAATAAAAGTACTACTATTCTATTTCAATTCGTGTTTGATTCTCTCCTAAGATGTATCTTCGTTCTTCAACCTTTATGAATTACTTGAACCGTCACAAGTTATCCTATTCTACATGGGTTTAGTGAGTGTCTTTCATCGGATATTACTGAACCAGTAGCTTGAGGATACGTCTCTTAGACGGCTAATCCACCACTTTGTTGGGGATTTCTCGAGATATTAGTTCAGCTGAGGTATGGGGAGATTGGATCTTTATGGTAAAGGCTAGAACCAAGGCACATCATTCTCTAATCTGGAAGATTCGACCTTGTCTGTGTCGTTTTGAGTGGGATCACCAAGGGGGATGAATTGCAGGAGCTTCACCCTCATTCTGACTGGATGCGCACTAAACCTGGTGTTCAGGCTAGAGGAAGATTGGCGGCCTCTCAACCAGCGTTGATGATATACAACCTCCTATATAAGAAATCATTCACAAATGGAGTAGACAATAAGAAAGTATTGATCCATAAGAACAAAGCATCTCCGAAGTCTTAACCACATTCTTATCATTGAATTCATAACCACCAAGTAACGTTATTTTTATTTTATTTTACTTTTATGCGCTTAAACAACTAAACAACATTTCCGTCCGCCTAGCTAAGATTTACAAGGTAACCACTGTTTGATCCAAGCCGACAATCCTCGTGGGATCAACCCTGACTCACCTTAGGTATTACTTGGACGACCATGTGCGAAGTTAAATTCTGCGCACTAGGTTTTTGGCGCCATTGCCAGGGATTGTTCGAGTTTGAACAAACTAACGGATTATTTTGTTTCTTAGATTAGGTATTGTTCTTAATTTTGTTTGAGTCTTTTATTTTCTTTTTCGAAAAAAATAAAAAAACTTTCAAAAAGACCTTTTCTTTTCATTTTTGATCTTTATCTTTTTTTTTTTCGTTTGAGTCTTTGTTCTTGTTCTTGTCAAAGTTTCGAACTTTCTTGGTGTTCTTTTCAAAAAAAATTCAAAAATAGTGTCTTTTGTTTGAGTCTAGTGTCAATTTATAAGTTTGGTGTCCTTTGTGTGTTCTTTGTTTCCTTTGAATTTTCGAAAAGCTCATTGTGTTCTTTCTTGGTATTCAAGTTGTTCTTGTTTCTTTTCTTGTTTTGATCTTTAAAATTTTAAGTTTGGTGTATTTAGGTGTTTTTCTTTCTAATTTTTTAAAATTTTGTGTTTTAGATCTAATAATTTAAGTTTGGTGTCATTTAGTTGTTTTTCTCTTTCTTCATTAATTCAAAAAAATCAAAAAAATATCTTTCCTATTTTTAATCAATATTTTCGAAAATTTAAAAAAGTCTTCAAGTTTTAATTTCAAAATCATTATCTTGTCTTATCTTAATTTCAAAAATCAAATTTTAAATTCTTATCTTTTTCAAATCTTTTCTTTTAATTGTGATTCTATCTTATCTTATCTTGCTTTTAATACTTTAAAATTAAATCTTTTTCAAATCTTATCTTAATTTCAGATCTTTCTTAATTAGTTACTTAATTTCTCTCTCTTTTTTTTTTCGAAATTCATCATTTAATTTTCAAATCTTTTTAATTAATTAAGCTTTTATTTTTGAATTTGATTAATAAATAAAAATAAAAATAAAAATAATTTAATTCTAGTTTTTCTTTACTTCTTTCTCCTACCTTTCTTTCACCATGAACCTAAATGGGAATGAACATTTCAGTAGAACTTTAGGATCCTACACAACCCCTACTGCTAACTTCTATCGAAGAAGTATCAACATACTGATGACTTGCATTATCTACCTCTCTCTCTCATAAAAAAGGGCCATAAAAGTGATAAATCCTCATTGATTTAATGCATTGATGAGAGCTATATCATGAATTTATAGGACATTGCTTTGAAATGAGTTCTTGCTTGCATTTCAGGTGAAAATAGCAACAAAAATGGAAGAAAACAAGCAAAGGTGACTGGGCATTTGTATGGGGTGCCACTTCAAGCAAACGCCAGTATCTTAAAGTGGGCATGGCACACCAATGCTCCACGCCAGTTATGTTCTCCAGAAGAGAGTCTTCCAAGCTCCACTATGGGGTGGCACGCCACTACTTGGCGTGGCACGTCAACTATTTTTTCCAAAGAAGAGCTCATGGAGGTTTATAATGGGCATAGAACAAGGGAGGAATCAGAAGAATAAGAAAAAGAGGCATCCATACCAAGTGAAATTCCTATGAAGAAGGAGGAGGTTGTAAGAGTATATAAGCCTAAGGCTCCATACCCACAGAGGCTACTAGGGGTAACAAAGGAACATGCAAACTCACTCCCAAAAGACTCAATGCAACATCATGTAGAAGAAAGGGAGGAACTCAATCAATGGAGTCTACACTCTAATGAAATAGAGAGTTGCATAGAGGGTGAGTTCATTGAACCATAACTTCAAGAAGCTCTTGATGAAGAGGATGCTCCAACTATCTAACAACACCCAAGTCTTAAGATCAAAGAGGTGAAGGCAGTAAATACAAGCACCAAAAGGAGGATTGTGACAAAAAATAATTGACCATATCCATGAAGAAGAGAAGGTCAAGGAACAATCCAACCACTAATCCAACAAGCAAGTTCACTCAAGCCAATCACAAAAGAAAGCTTGCTGAAAAGAGGCACTCACAACAAGGGGCATTAAGTGGCTCCTTTCTCCATTGAAGTCATTCTTCTTATCAAACTGGAAGAAGAAGAAGAAATTCATGACCAAAATGTCAAGCTAATGACATTAAAAGAGCTCTTGTTGGGAGGAAACCCAACCAAAGGTAGTTTTTTTTCCTAGTTATTTCAATAAAAGAGTTAAGTAAATTTCTATGTATTGCAAGGAGCTAAGTTTGGTGTTCACACACCAAAACAATCCAAGGGTGAATGTGTAATTCTAAGTTTGGTGTTCCACCAAAGATTTCATTAAGAACACATTGAAACCCTCTTATGAATAGTCATTGATTCCAAACAATCAAGGAAACTACTTAACAAATGCTTAATTTCTAGTTTATAGTTGTTTTCTTAATAAAGGCACATGAGGTTCTCTGCATGTATTCAATTTGCTGCCTTAGGCAAGGAGCTAAGTTTGGTGTTCACACACTAACTTAAGTTTAGAAAATCGCAAGCATACATGCATGCTAACCATCTCTCAAGCGTTTGGGGAACAACCAACTTTCAATATCTTTGCAGGAAGACACCCAATCTCTTGGAAGGAATGGACACCATCATCTAAAGAGATGAAGAAGGGTACAAAAGTTAAGGATGGTGATGATAAGGAGGAAACAAGTGGACTCCAAGAAGTTGTACTGTTACTTGACTGTCTTCAGCTTAAATTTGTTAATTGAAAGTGCAATTGTAACCATGTTGAATTATGTCCTGTTAGTTATGAGTCAAGTGTTGTTTGTTTGTTTTTATGCTATTCTGGCTTGCTAGCCTAAGTACTGATGACAAGTCATCTTATGCTAGCTTTACTAGAATTTTTCATTAGTTTTTACTTGGTTTTCATGCATTTTTAGGCAATAAGAAAGTGTTTGAGTGAGAATTTCATGCTTGTCTTGATTCAATCAAACATTGGTAATTTCATGTATTTTCATGAGATGTCTTGCAAGATTTTGTTGATAATATGAATGATGCAAGATTTGATGATTATGCCAAGGCTTCAATTGTATGTTTGGTCGATTTCAGGTGAAAAATGGAGAGAAAGAAGGGCAGTGCAGAGTAACGCTGCGTTCAAATAAAGAACGCCACGTTCACAAGCGACACACAAGCGTATGAGACGCTCACGTGCATGATGATACTTTTGTAGATCTATGCCTACGCATGCGTGGCGCGCACGCGTGGATGTGATTAGCATTCATTAGCAAAGAGAATGCTACGTTGTCAAAGTCAGCGCTTTCCAGCAAGTTTCAAATTTAGGATTGAAGATTTGGAATCGATGCGCATGCGTACATGACACGCACGCGTCGAGGGTGCATCTATGAAGATCCACGCGTACGCGTAGGGTACGCATACGCGTGAGTGGCGTTCATTACATGAACGCTATGTTCTCAAGGGGAACGCTGCAAGGGACGCATATGCGTGGGTGACGCGTACGCGTCGATGTGCCAAAGCACCAGGGACACGCAAGCGTATAGCACACATACGCGTGGGTGTAAAAATGCTTCATTCTCCAAATGAATGCTATGCTCTCCTGAAAGCATATTTCTGCTCAAATTAGTTAGATCCCAAGCGCATTGAAACTCCAAAGCAAGCAGAGCCCATTGACACCACTCAAAGGCACAAGAAATAGTTAGAATATGAATTTCATTTATTTATAATTTGTTTTCAATTTCAATTTCATTTGTCATTTAGAAAAGCCTATATAAAGGCATCAGTTTCATTTCATTAAGGAGGCTCGGACGGAAGGAATACTATAGGAGTAGTAGTAGAAGTAGGAGTAGGAGTAGGAGTAGAATAGAAGGCTCTTGTAAATACTTTTATTTTTCTACACTTTTACATTTCAGTATTGACTTCAATTTAGCTTATGCAATTTCAATTCTGCAATTTCTTCTTCTGCACTCTTACATTTATGAGCTAAGTTTATTTTCTATGCAATTTAAATTCTCAACCTCTTTGCCAATTCACTCTCTGCCAATTCAGATTTTCCGCACTTGTTCTTTAAGCTATGATCCATTGAACCCCAATTCATTATGGGTAGGAGCTTTGTTATGATTCACATGATTTAGTGAATTTCTTCTTCTTCTCAATTCAATTGAATAGTTATTAGATATCCTTTTTTTGATTGATGATTCATTCACTCCGGAAGGGGGACCGAATCTGTGAATGCTTTTGTGAGATCCAGAGAGTTGAGGCTCTATCCTTCACTACTCTTTTGATCAACACCATTCGGGAGGAATTGAGATCCAGAGAGTTAGTGTGGCTTATGGATGAGAGACATGTGCTTAACCTCTTTTCATGACAATTAGATCAAGGAATTGGCAAGATTGATTGTGATTAGAGAGATTGGGTTGCCAAGGAATTGGGATCTAATCAATTTCAATCCGTCATAGATCTACTCATATGATTGAGAAAGGAGTTGAGACCCATTTGATTCATTGTGGATTATGAAATCTCCAATCCCTAATGAATCTTTCTCCCTGTTATTTCTACTTTCTTTAATTTCCCTGCACCCAAACCCTTTACATTTGATGCGATTTACATTCTGCACTTTACATTTCCTGCTATTTACTTTCTGCAATTTATATTCCCTGCAATTTATATTCGGCTTGTTCAAATTCACTCAATTCACCACTGTTAGCTTGACTAAACTAATCACCTCACTAAAGTTGCTTGATCCATCAATCCTCGTGGGATCGACCTCACTCACGTAAGTTTTACTACTTGATGCGACCCGGTATACTTGTCGGCGAGTTTGTGTGGAATCTAATTTTCACCCATCAAGTACCTGCTTCATTTTTATTTTGCTTGAATTATATGCTGTGTCCTTAAGCTCAATAACAGAAATTATGAGAATTTACTGTGAAAGACAAGAGTGTAATCCAATGTGCAGAATAAAATCCTAGTGTTGTGGTGGTATTTGCTAGCTAAGTTGGTTCATCAATAAGGCACAAGTCTAAGATATCTCTGGTATTATGAGCTTGAAGTGCATTCTATGAGACTTAAATGAATTAATAAGATCCTAAAAAGAGAAAAGGAGAGTGGAAAAGAAAGAAAAGAGCAGAAAATAAAGCTGGGCACCAATAGTTTGAACCTTGAGGCATGTGTCTGTGGTATTTTTGTGCAAGGATCTGCTTGGATGAGTAAGTTCCTAGGAGTGCTTCACCACTTGACAACTTGGGTTAACTAACCCGGGATTGTCAACTAAAAGTCCACTATCAAGAGCAACCTTGTCACAACATATTTAGTAACCCAAAGAGGTGTTGGACACCAAGGTCTAAGGAAGGAATAATAAACCATGTGCCTATGGTATGTATGTGCTAAGGAGAGACTTGGGTAATTAAGTCCTTAGGGGTGTTTCAACACCTAGCACCTTGAACCAACTGGTTCAGGAGTGCTGGCTAAAAGCCTATCCTAAAAAGTTGTCTCATTACAGAACACTTAGCTATAGAAAGCTATAAGCTCTAAAGAAGGAAAGAAAACAAAAATAGATATGTTAAGGATCAAGAATAAGAGTCTCATAGAAGGAAATAGAGTGAGAATTCAAGAGCATATGAGAGCCTAGAAACCAGCAGAAACATTAACCTAAATTGCAATGCATGAAACTCCATGAACCAAGGATTTGAATTCTCTGAATAAGGACTTGTATCTCTTGTATTTTCATGTTCTATCAGTTGCTTGAGGACAAGCAAGATTTAAGTTTGGTGTTGTGATGCCAGGGCATCTTGGCTAGTTTTACAAGCCACTTTTAGTTTGTTTCAGAGACGTTTCATAGATTTCTTAGGCAATAAGTAAGTATTTGGATGAGAAATTCATGCTTGTCTTGACTCAATCAAACATCGTTAATTTTGTGCATTTTCATAAGATTTATGCAAAGAATTGTTTGATGCTATGAATGATGCATTATCTTGTGATTAAGGCAATACTTTGATGCATTTTGTTTGGTTGATGATAGTAAGAAGAAGCAAAGGAAGGGCAGAGAAGAAGAAGAGCAAGCAACGTTGGTGGTCAAAGTTGGCTCACCAATGTTGATACAAATGTTGCTCCTGACAACCTGATTGTGTCTTCTTCAAACAAGAATAACTTGAGCTACAAAGCTTCAAATGAGGTGATTCTAAAGGCATTCGAAAGTAGGAATCTAGAGCTTTCCAAGAATATATGGAACTACATGGTGCACACTAAATTTGAGGGAGAAAACTGGCCCCAAAGGTGCAAAGATGAACATAGTATCAAGCTGTAGTAAGGCCAGCTGACTCTTCACCTTCCATGGAGGATAACTCGAGTTGTAGAGTTCCAAATGACGCGCTTCCAATGGCATTGAAAAGTAGACATTCAGGGTTTTCCAAAAATATATAATAGTATGGGGTGGACAATACTTTTGAGCTTCAGAATCTGGCATTGTTACCAACGTTGGTGTAAACATTGGTGTGCCAACGTTGCCTCAAATGTTGCACACGAACGCCAGCGATCCTGTCCTTTTCAAAGGAGCATAACTTTTAGTTGGGTTAGAAAGCTGACATTCAGAGCTTGATGAAATTGGAATCGTTGACAAGAGGACAAAATAATGTTCCAAGGCTTGATGTGCAACATTATGCAAAAAAAAAAAAAAGAAAAGTTCTGGTGCCAACGTTGGAGGGAACATTGGTACACCAACGTTAACCCCAACGTTTTACTTTCTGGAAATTGAAAAAAAAACAATCCACATGTATGCGTACGTGACGCACACGTGTGGATAGGCCAACGTTGGAGGGAGCGTTGCCAAGCGAACGCTGAGGCCAACGTTTACGATAAGTTTTCAAAAACTGGAGTTGAGAATTTTGCATCGACGCGTATGCGTCAATGATGCATACATGTGGACATACATTTTCTTCCTAACCCTGCGCACGCACAGGCAACACAGACGCATAAAGTGAAAAATTCTACCATCCACGTGTATGCGTGCTTGCGTTAACATTGGTGCTCCAACGTTGATTCAAACATTGCTGGCAACACCGATACTTCATTTTTCTCAAGTAACGTTTGACCCAACAATTTTATACAAACGTGGATACCAACGTTAAGGCTAATTTGATTCCAAAATGCACCCAGTATGAATGATAGTGACATGTAATCCTACCAATACTTTGATCTATGAATATGTGTGGTACAATCAGTTACCATACTTCATCTCTTCCAATGAGCACTTAATTAAGGAATTGGGCAATTGTTCATGCTTAGAGAGATTATATTGCCAAGGAATTAGGATCTAATCACCTAAGATTGCCAAGGAGATCAATGAATGCATTGATTGAGGAAGAGTTGAATATGAATTTGATCCAAAGAACAATCACGTCTCCGGACCCCAATGAGCTTTCCCCTCTCTGATCTTACCCATTCTTTTAATTCTGCAATTTACTTTGAAGCTCAATAACCCCATTCCCATTTACTTTCTTGCAATTTAATTTTCTGTACTTTAATTCCTTGTAATTTACTTTTTGCCATTTAAATTCAGTCATTTACATTCAGTTATTTACATTTATTGCACTTTAAGTTTTTCGCCAATTTACATTCTGCAATCTCAATTCAATTCTGATTTCGTTCACCTAGAAAAATTCTCCAATTAACGTTGATCAACCAACCAATTCCTGTGGAATTCGACCTCACTCTATAGTGAGTTTTACTTGACGACAATCCGGTGCACTTGCCGGTAGAAAATTTGTTGAGAGACAAGTTTTCACGTATCAGCGTGGCACGCTAACTATATTTTCCAGAAAGGAGTTTTGAAGAGTCACTATGGGTGTGGCACGCCACTGCTGGGCATGCCAAGTTTAATTTCCAAAAGAAGGCTCTCCAAGTTTCACTATGGGTGTGGCACACCATGTTCTCTTCCACAAGGGGCATGGCATGCCAAGGTCTTGACCTAGCACGCCAAGCCTCAAACCCAAAGAAAAAAGGAGGGTGTAACTCTATGGGCGTACTCGAAGGCGTGGCACGCTAGGGCTTCCTCCACAATGGGCGTGGCACGCTAGGTTTTGAACATGGCATGCCAACTCTGCTTGCATCATGGGCGTGGCACACCATTTCAATTGGCCAGAGAAGAAGCTTTGTCACATTAACAAGGGCGTGCCACGCCAACTCATTTATCTAGAAAAGAAGAAAGGAGAGCTCACCATGGGCGTGGCACGCCACACATAGGTGTGGCATGCCAGTTCATCCGTCCAGAGAAGAAGGAAAGGAGCATCACTATGGACGTGCCACTTAGTATTCTAGGCGTGGCACGCCAACTCTTTTCGCACTATGGGCGTGGCACGCCAGGTCTAAGGCGTGGCATGCCAGTTCATTTGACCAGAAAGGAAGGCTTGTTGCACCAACAAGGGCGTGGCACGCCAGACCTGGGCGTGGCACGCCATGCCAACTTTCTAGAGAAGAAGATTGAAGACTTTAATAAGGGCGTGGCATGCCAGTTCAATTTCTTAGAGAAAGGGATAGAAGACAGCATCGAGGGCGTGGCATGTGAATCTTGGCCATGACACGCCAGCCCAACCCTCATTGTGGGCGTGCCACTTGAAGCTCTGGGCATGGCACGCCAAGTCAAGATCTCATTAAGGGCGTGCCACTTGGGACCTTGGGCGTGGAACGCCAAGTCAGTATAATGGGCGTGGCACGTTACTCACACGCCACTCACATGCCATTAATGAGATATTATTCCCTTTTTGTTTTAATTGTAATTTCTTTTCTTTTGTAATTTCTTATTTCTATTAATAGGAGTAGTATATATACCCCTTGAAGAGTACTGAAAGGGGGCTTGGAACTTTTTCTTACCTTGACTCTTACTCTCATCTTCTTCTATCTCTTGTACTTTTTCTAAGCTTTGAGTAGCTAAACTCCCTCTCGTTGGGGAAGGGAGTCCTATTGTACTTGATGGATTAATGACTAGTGAATTTCTTCTTCTCTTCATCTCTCTTTGATTTGCTAGAAGAAATTTCGTTCATCATGCTTAGCATTCAATTATCTTGGAAAAGAGATTGGCTGTAACTCTGGTTTTATGGGAACCTTGGAAGAGGAAACATAAAATTAGGCTTGAAATCCCTTCTCACATTGAGTAGATCTGGGTTTTGGGATTAGATAAATGTGACGCTAGATCTACCCATTACTTGGATCTATGAGAATGTATGGTATAATCAGGGACCAAGCATATCTCTCTTCTTGAGAAATTAGACCAAAGAATTGGCTGATTATCAAGTTTTGAGAAATTGAATTACCAAGGAATTAGGATTCAATCAATCATAATTTCCAAAAGGTCAATGGGTGCATGATTAAAGAAGAGATGATCTGAAATTGATCTGGAGAATGCAACATCTCCTAACCCCAATGAATCTTCCCCATTCTTATCTCCCATATTCTTTATAGCTTTGTTTAATTTCTGTTAATTAACCCATTCCCTGTTATAATTCATTCATTTATATTTCTGTCATTTATCTTTCAGCAATTTATCTTTATACTCTTTACAATTCAGCACTCTACTGCTTTCTTTATTTTCAACTCATTTACAATTCTGTCAATTAAATTTCTGCACTCAACACTTATTCTCAATTAGCTTAACTAAGTTACCTTGCTAACTAAAGTTGTTCAATCAATCAATCCTCGTGAGATCAACCTCACTCTCTGTGAGTTTTTACTTGGCGATAATTTGGTATACTTGCCAAAGGAGTTATTGTAATCATACAGTAATTTCCACTCATCAAGTTTATGGCGCCGTTGCCCGGGATTGATTCTGAATTTACAATGATTAAGTCAGTGGGTACTTAGATTAAGCATTTTCTTCACTTTGTTAATCACTTTAATTTCAGTTCCTCAATTTTCTTTATTTCTCCAGTACTTGAATTTTCAATTATTCATTATATATACTGTCATTTTAAATGAGGCACACTAACCCTTTGATGCTTTGCATCACCTAAGTTTGACTCACCCATCCTTTCACCAAAAGGGTGTTCACTTTTTCTTTGGATTGTATCTGTGTTATGTATGACAGGCAGGAGAGGAGCTGTAACCTCTTATGATTCTAAACAGGAAAGGACATTCTTAAGACTGAAAAGAAAGGTAGTGGCAAGAGGAAAAAGGGTAGTTAGTGAAGAAGAGGAAGAAGAGAATCCAACCCAAAACATGGAGGGTAAAGCACACAATCATCAAGAGGAAGTTGTTGGTAATCATTCTCCCCGATAAGAAAGAAGAGTGCTAGGCTCTGTTATGAATCCCAATCTTGGGAATTGTGACCCACCATACATGCCAACAACTTTGAGCTCAAACCACAACTAATAACCCTTGTTTAGAATAGCTGCTCATTTGGAGCAAATGCTCAAGAAGTTCCAAATTAACATCTATCCACCTTCTTGAGAATCTGACACTGTGAAGGCTAATGGCGTTCACCCTGACACATATAGACTACTTCTGTTCCCTTTTTCTCTTAGGGACAAAGCATACAAGTGGCTCAAATCTTTCCCGAATGAGAATTTGACAACTTGGGAAGAGTGTTGAATACGTTCTTGGCTAAATTCTACCCTCCCTGAAGAATTATCAAGTTGAGGACTGAGGTACAAACCTTCAGGCAACAAGATGGAGAGACTCTCTATGAAGCTTGGGAGAGGTACAAAGAGCTAACAAGGAGATGTCCTCCGGATATGTTTAATGAGTGGGTGTAGTTGCACATTTTCTAAGAAGGATTATCTCAAGAGGCAAAGAAGGCCTTATATCACTCTTCAAGAGGTTCCTTCAATACCAAAAAGACCATTGAAGAGTCCATAGACATCATAAAAATTGTGGTCAATAATGAGTACTTCTATGCATCTGATAGGTACCCAAGGAGGGGAGTGATAGAGCTAAACCAGATGGATGCTCTACTTGCTCAAAATAAGGTGATCACAGCCCAACTTGCAGCTCTCACCAAGTAAATGGAGAAGAATCAGGTCTCAGCAATCAACACTCAAGCACCAGTGCAAGAAGGAACTAGTCCAGAAGGTGAATATGACTGGGAGAAAGCCAATTATGTGAACAATCCATCCAGAAAAACATATGATCCCCATGCTAAAACCTACAATCCAGGTTGGAAGAACCACCCAAATTTTGGGTGGAAAAAACCAATAAAACCAAGCCCAAGATCATGAGCCATACAATTCTAACCAATACAACAACCCCAACTATCAACCAAACAATCATCGATCGTACCATAACTCACATAATGCCCCCTTCCAACCCAATCAACAATCACACAACAACCATATTCAAAACCCACCCATTCGCAATATGTCATCTTCAACTTAACAGCCAAGTGATGATAGTGACAAATTTGTAAGATTAGAGGCCATACTTGCAAAGATAGCAGAGGAAGCAGCAATAACAAATGCAAAAACTGACAAGAAGTTAGAGGCCTACCCAGAAGAATTCAGATCCAATTTAAACAACCAAAGAGCAGTAATAAAAAAATTGGAAGCACAATTTGGATATCTATCCAAGCAAATACCTATGTCTACAAATGCCTTTTCCAGTGATACCATGACCAATCCAAGGGAGGAATACAAGATCATCACATTAAGAATTGGGAATGTGGCGAAGGAGGCATCTTCAAGCCACAACTTACAAGAAGAAGAGGCTGACAAGAACTCAGAAATCAAAGAGGAAGAAAAGATACATACTCCTACCCCACCAAAGGAAGTCTTGAAGCACTATGTACCAAAAGCACCATACCCACAGAGGCTAAGAAAAGATGGGAAGGATAGCTAGTTTTCTATATTCTTGGAGATCTTCAAAAAGCTTCAAATCAACATCTCTTTTGCTAAAGCATTAGAGTAAATGCCACTCTATGCTAAGTTCCTAAAGAAGCTCATGACTAAGAAAAGGAACTGGGGAGAAAAGGAAACTATAGTGCTCACAGAGGAATGCAGTGCTATTATACAGAAAAAGCTTTTAAATCCTATACATCATAGGAGACATTAGCATTGAGAAAGCATTGTGTGATTTGGGAGCTAGCATCAACCTTATGTCCTTGGCCATGATGAAGAGAATGAGAATTGAAGAGGCGAAGCCAACAAGAATGGCACTTCAACTAGTAGACAGAACATTCAAGCTCCCCCATGGAGTAGTGGAGGACTTGTTAGTCAAGGTGGGTGACTTCATCATCCTAGCAGAGTTTGTAGTGCTTTACATGGAAGAAGAAGCCAATACATCAATCATACTAGGGAGGCCATTTTTGACAACAGATGGAGCTATAATTGATGTACAAAAAGGAGAATTGGTCCTTAGGCTTCATGAAGAAAAGATGGTATTCAATGTTTTTACCGCTATGAGTTACCCAAAGGAGTCCATTGGAGAGTGTATGACGGTGATAAACCCCAATTTTGTGGTTTATCTTGTGCTTATTTTGGGGGTTTTTATCAATATTTCTCATACTTATTCACAAGAAATGCATGGTTTTGTGTTCACTTCCCAATATTGCTCCATTGTAGAAAACATGGTTGTTTTACCTTAGAATTGCTATATTTTGATTCTCTTTATTGCCATTCGATGCCGTGACATATTTGTTTGAGTGATTTCAGAATTAGTATGGTAGGAATGGCCTAGATGGGAGAAGGAAAACATGCACAAGAGGAACGAACATGAAGAATTGGATTTTGGGAACTGCAGCATCGGCGCTCACGTGCAAATCACACGCACGCGTGGATGAGGATAGCTAGAAGCGGCACGCAAGGATGGATGCATTCACGCAGGCCAAAGAATTTCCACCGACGCGCACGAGCAACTGGTGCGCTAGCGTGGATCTTAGAAGCAATCGGCGCGAGCGCACGCATGGCGCACACGCGCGGGAAGCTGCACATGACCTCATTAAAAGAAATCATGCCTGCGATTTCTGAGGCTCAATGGGCCCAAATTCAGGCTGCTTCTGCATGGAAAAGACCCAAGGATGCTAGGGAGAAAGGGGGGATCAATCATTTTTGCACTAAGACACAATTCTCTAGTTTTTTTAGGTTCTTTGTTCTCTAGAGGAAGAAATCCTTGTTCTTCTCTAGATCTAGCTTTGATTTGATCTTCCTTGTTAATTCTGAATTGGGTTTTGTTAATTGCTACCTTTGGTTGCTTAATTTGAATTTCTTAGTATATTTTCACTCATATCTTGTGTTAGTTTATGAATTTTGTCAGTTGTTACTTTATACCCAATTCATGAATGTTGTGAATCTTGACTTGTTGATGTTTGATTGATGATTTTTTATGCTACATTGTGTTGCTTGAGCTATTGTAAGTTGATAATTGTTAGTGGGTAATTGTTAATTTCGATTCAATTGGAAGTTGAACATGTCTTTTGTTAATGCTTACCAAGTGTTTGATGAATTGTTTACTTTGATTATGGAGTAGTTCTTTTTACTCTTGGCTTAGGCCAAGAGAATTGGGTAAACTTGAGTCATTGGGTCTAATAGATTTGATGATTTGAGAGTCCTTAGTGGTCAATTTGATACTCATTAATACTATCCTACTACTAGGTTAATTAGTAGTGAGGTGGTGCACGAAATTGTGATCAATACTTTTCACAACACAAATAATCCCCGGTGATGAATCCAAAAACTTGGTGTTCAATACCATGGCATAAACACAACTTCGCACAACTAACCAGCAAGTGTACTGGGTCATCCAAGTAATAAACCTTACGCGAGTAAGGGTCGATCCCACAGAGATTGTTGGTATGAAGCAAGCTATAGTCACCTTGTAAATCTTAGTCAGGAAGACTCAAATGGATATGAATGATGATACACGAATAAAACATAAAGATAAAGATAGAGATACTTATGTAATTCATTGGTAGGAATTTCAGATAAGCGTATGAAGATGCTTGTCCCTTCCGTCTCTCTGCTTTCCTACTGTCTTCATCCAATCCTTCTTACTCCTTTCCATTGCAAGCTTATGCAAGGGTTTCACCGTTGTCAGTGGCTACCTCCCATCCTCTCAGTGGAAATGTTCAACGCACCCTGTCACGGCACGGCTATCCATCTGTCGGTTCTCAATCAGGCCGGAATAGAATCCAGTGATTCTTTTGCGTCTGTCACTAATGCCCCGCCTTTAGGAGTTTGAAGCTCGTCACAGTCATTCAATCATTGAATCCTACTCAGAATACCACAGACAAGGTTAGACCTTCCGGATTCTCTTGAATGCCGCCATCAGTTCTAGCCTATACCACGAAGACTCTGATCTCACGGAATGGCTGGCTCGGTTGTCAGGCGAGCACTCAGTTGTCAGGCGATCAACCATGCATCGTGTATCAGGAATCCAAGAGATATTCACCCAATCTAAGGTAGAACGGAGGTGGTTGTCAGGCACCCGTTCATAGGTGAGAATGATGATGAGTGTCACGGATCATCACATTCATCAAGTTGAAGAACAAGTGATATCTTGGAACAAGAACAAGCGGAATTGAATAGAAGAACAATAGTAATTGCATTAATACTCGAGGTACAGCAGAGCTCCACACCTTAATCTATGGTGTGTAGAAACTCCACCGTTGAAAATACATAAGAACAAGGTCTAGGCATGGCCGAATGGCCATCCTCCCAAAGAGGGTTCAATCATAAAAACATGATCAAAAAGCTCTAAATACAATAGTAAAAGGTCCTATATATAGAGAACTAGTAGCCTAGGGTGTACAGAGATGAGTAAATGACATAAAAATCCACTTCCGGGCCCACTTGGTGTGTGCCTGGGCTGAGCATTGAAGCATTTTCGTGTAGAGACTCTTCTTGGAGTTAAACGCCAGCTTTTATGCCAGTTTGGGCGTTTAACTCCCATTCTTGTGCCAGTTCCGGCGTTTAACGCTGGGAATTCTGAGGGTGACTTTGAACGCCGGTTTGGGCCATCAAATCTTGGGAAAAGTATGGACTATCATATATTGCTGGAAAGCCCAGGATGTCTATTTTTCAACGCCATTGAGAGCGCGCCAATTGCGCTTCTGTAGCTCGAGAAAATCCGCTTCGAGTGCAGGGAGGTCAGAATCCAACAGCATCTGCAGTCCTTTTTAGTCTCTGAATCAGATTTTTGCTCAGGTCCCTCAATTTCAGCCAGAAAATACCTGAAATCACAGAAAAACACACAAACTCATAGTAAAGTCCAGAAAAGTGAATTTTAACTAAAAACTAATAAAAATATACTAAAAACTAACTAGATCATACTAAAAACATACTAAAAACAATGCCAAAAAGCGTACAAATTATCCGCTCATCATGAGGTGAGGCCTTATGGGTTGATGTTGACCAAACCATTTGACGTACTTCAAGTTTGGAAGTAGACTTAATGAGTTCGACTCCTCATAATTGTCAAGATATGGTTGTAAAAGACAAGGATAGTGACCCCAATTCCCATGCCTAACCGAGAGTTGCTTTTATCATTCATATTTGAAAACCAATTTCTCAATTGTCTTGCTTAATTGTAGCTATTGTTTAGTTAAGAGTAGAATTAGATTGAATATTGTTTCCTTGGTTTGAAATCATTTACATCTTGCTCATTGTTTAGATTAGTTCCTTACATTTTCAATTGCTTGTTTGTTACGATTCGCAATTTACTTTCTTGTCAATGAATCACAACCCCGGATTTCTAACCAATGTTGAAGCACATGTTTGCCCATTCTTCGTGAGACGACCCGAGGTTTAAATACTTCGGTTACTTTCATTGGGGTTGAACTTGTGACAACCAATTCCACTCTAAATTTGATCCGCGAGAATTGTTGTTGGTAGAGCTATACTTGCAACGCAACTTTCATTGAGAGAATCTCTTCCAATACGGTTCCCTCGTGCCTATCAAATTTTTGGCGCCGTTGCCGGGGAATGGTTGCAACATATGCCTTAACATTGGTTGTGTGAATATGTGAATAGTATAGATAGCTTGTTTGTTTTGTTTGTTTTCAATACTTAGTTATAGTTTAGCTTCTTTTATTTTTGTGCTATAACTCTCAAGTGTGATGACTCAGTCCCAACCGAATTCTAGCTTAGCCAATTTTGATCCTGAAATCGAAAGGATTTTGTTACACACTCGGCAAGCTAGACGACGGTTGGACTACACGCCTAGTACTTCGGTCTCCCTTGAGGAACATACCGAATCACTAGACGGTACCGAGAGTGACTTGGAGTCCTCTACTTCCTATTCTTCTATTGGCATTACTAATACATCTTTGCATTCTACAGGTGAACCACACATGGCGGATCCATGCTGGATCACTTTACATGAGCAAGGAGCTCTGGATATTGTGCTTCAACCATTGCAAGCAAGGTATCCCAACCTTGATCCGAACTTTGAATTGAAGAGTAGCTTGATAAATCTACTACCTAAGTATCATGAGTTGCCTGGTCAAGACCCCATCCGAGATCTAAAGGATTTTCAAGTTGCTTGTTCTACTACTAGAAGGCATATTGCCGATGAGGTAGCTATCATGGTCTTTGCTTTTCCTTTCTCCCTTGAGGCGCAAGCAAAGACATGGTTCTATTCGCTACCAGATGAGATTGCTACCAATTAGGATTTCTTGAGAAGAGAGTTCTTAAGCAAATTCTTTCCACCAGAGAAGACCAACTACATCTGGAAAGAGATTTCAGGCATAATGCAAAGAGATCAAGAGAGTTTGTATGAGTATTGGTCTAGATTCAAGAGGTTACTAGAGTCTTGTCCACACCATGGAATAAACACTCACTTACTCATTAGCTACTTTACCGGAGGTCTTTGTGTGGAAGATAGAAGATTGCTCACCGCTTCTAGCGGTGGTTCCCTTTCGAAAAACAAGACGGAGGGAGAAGCTTGGAGTTTGATAGAGGATGTTGCCGAAGCTATGCAACACACAAGAGTGAGAAGTAACCCTCTCAAGGGTGTGGTAGAACCATCCACCTCTGAAGCAAGCCTAACCAAAGCACTTGGGGATATGACCACCATTCTGACCCAAATACAAAAGGATCAAAAGGAGTTCTACTCCATCCAAGCTGTCCAAGCCCTACCTCCCGTTGCCCAACTTGAAGGCCCTCCTAGGATTTGTGGTTTGTGCTCTAGCACCACTCATTACACCGACCAATGCCATCAAATTCAAGAGGAGCATGCCCTTGTAGTGGCCAATGTGAATTACAACAATTGTCCACCCTACCCCTCTCAAAGCCAAAACCACTACCCTCATGGTAGTAATCAACACCAAGGGTGGAGAGACAATGCACAAGGGAACAACTAAATCCAAAGATGGAACAACTCTTATTCTCACCCCAATAACAATTACCAAGCCAACCAAAACCAAAACAACTATACCAAGTACCAACCACCACACCATAGATAACAATCCAACCACACCTCTCCACCTCCCACCAACCAAATTGAAGAGCTTAAAGCCGCTGTGGATAAAAGGGATGAAGGCTATAAGACTCAATTTGAGGCTATGAATGCTCAATTAGACAATCTTGCCGAAATGATTTCAAAGATGTCCATGTCCTCTTCCAACAATACCAATCAACCCTCAAGTTCTTCTAACCTTCCATCCCAACCCCAACCAAATCCAAAGGGCGGTCTCAATGCCATCACTCTACGGTCGAGATCTACATTAGAAGAGATATCTCCAAGGATCTTGGAAGACATTCATAAGGAAGAAGTGATTGTTAAAGCTCCACATGAAGAGGAGGAGGTAGGCAAGAGGCATGAAGAGGAAGGAGTAAACCTCAAGGAACCTAAGAGGAAAGCTCTCGTGGATGAGTCCATCCCAATTCCATTCCCTTCCATGGTGAAGAAAGTAAAGAAGACGCCGGAATTTGACATGAACATGCTTCAAGTGTTCAAGAAGGTTGAGGTAACCATACCACTTCTTGATGCTATTCAACAAATTCCAAAGTATGCAAAATTCTTGAAAGACTTGTGTACACACAAGGATAGGATAGGGGAATTGGAGACATTATCCTTGGGAAGTTTAATCTCTTCCTTGATGGAACCCATACTAAAGAAATGTGGTGATCATGGGCCTTGTTTGGTATCTTGTTGTTTTGGTGGACACACTTTTCATGATTGTATGTGTGATCTAGGGGCTTGTGTAAGCATCATGCCGCTTTCTACTTTTGTGCGGTTGAATTTAGCTCCATTGAAGAGGTCGGCAGCGAGATTTGCCTTGGTCGATAAAAGTGTGATCACGGTAACCGGAATAGCCGAAGATGTACTTGTGGGAATCAAGGATTTGATCTTTCCGGTTGACTTTTATATCCTTGAAATGCCCCCAACAGAGAATAGAAGCTCATCCTCTGTTCTACTTGGTAGACCTTTCCTTAAAACCTCTAAATTTAAGTTAGATGCCTTCAGCGGTACATAATCCTTTGATGTTAGAGACAAGACTATCAAGTTCAATTTGGAAGAAGCCATGAAACATCCTCCCGAAGAGCATTTCGTTCTCCGATGCGATGTAATTGATGTGGTGGTAGCGGAAGTGCAAGAGGAAGAGCATAACAAGTTATGCCACCAAGCCATTGAGGAGACGGATGACGAAGAGGATGAACATGAGGAAGTTGTTGAGGATGAAGCTCGTGAGCTTGATGAAAAAGAACCTCAGCTTGAGGCAAGGAGTGAATTGAAGCCTCTTCCATCTCATTTGAAATATGCTTTCTTAGAGGATAACAAAAAGTTTCCAGTCATTATTGCTAGTGAGCTCTCTAGTGAAGAAGAAGAGAATGTCCTAGATGTTCTTAGAAAGTACAAGAAAGCGATTGGTTGGAGCCTAGCCGATATTGTAGGGATTGACCCTCACAAATGCATGCACCGTATATTTCTCCAAGAAGGAGCTAGGCCAGTTAGACAACCACAAAGAAGACTCAATCCAACCATCCTTGATGTGGTAAAGAAAGAGGTCACTAGGATACTTAATGCGGGTATCATATACCCAATTTCTGACAATGAGTAGGTAAGCCTGGTCCAGGTTGTTCCAAAGAAATCAGGCATCACTGCGGTTACAAAGGATAATGGTGAAGTGGTCACCAAGAGAGTACAAAATGCATGGTGAGTGCGCATCGACTATAGAAGGTTGAATGCCGCCACAAGAAAGGACCACTACCCTTTGCCATTTATTGATCAGATGCTGGACCGTTTGGCAGGTAAATCCCATTATTGTTTTCTTGATGGATTCACTAGTTACTTCCAGATTCACATTGCTCCTGAAGATCAGGAAAAGACCACATTTACTTGCCCTTTTGGCACCTTTGCCTACAAAATGATGCCGTTTGGACTATGTAATGCACCAACTACTTTTCAGTGGTGCATGACTAGTGTCTTTTCCGATCTAATGGAAAATTGTCTGGAAGTCTTTATGGACGACTTCAGTGTTTATGGAACTTCTTTTGATTGTTGCTTGGAGAACTTGGCCAAGGTCTTAGCTAGATGTGTTGACACCAACCTTGTCTTAAATTTTGAAAAATGCCATTTTATGGTAAGACAAGATATAGTGTTAGGACATGTAGTGTCTCATAAAGGAATTTCTGTAGATCCGGCCAAGGTCGATGTTATCACCACTTTATCTCACCCCTCATCTGTGAGGGAGGTCCGCTCGTTTTTTGGACATGCAGGATTTTATAGGCGCTTTATCAAAGATTTCAGCAAGATTGATTTACCATTGTCGCGCCTACTCCAAAAAGATGTAGCTTTTGAAGAGTTAAAGAGAGCTCTTACCACAGCACCGATTGTGTGAGGCCCCAACTGGACGTTGCCATTTGGGATAATGTGCGATGCGTAAAACCAAGCTGTAGGTGCCGTGCTTGCACAGCGCGATGGTAAACTCCCTTATGTCATTTCATACTCTTCTAAGACACTTGATGCAACACAATCTAACTATACCACTACTGAGAAGGAACTCCTAGCCATTGTTCATGCTTTAGATAAATTCAGATCTTATTTGCTAGGATCAAAGATAGTGGTTTACACGGATCATGCAGCTTTAAAATACTTATTGTCAAAGAATGAGTCAAAACCTAGGCTCATACGTTGGATCTTGCTTTTGCAAGAATTCGACATTGAGATTAGGGACCGGAGTGGATCTCAAAATTTGGTTTCAGATCATTTAAGCCACCTTGAAAATTTAAAATCTGATCCATTTCCGATCAATGACTCATTCCCATTGGATAGTTTACATGCTGTGTCGAATAGTTTTCCTTGGTTTGCCCCAATGGCGAACTACTTGGTTGCGAAACTCTTCCCTCCCAACTTTTCTAAACACCAAAGAGATAAGTTGAGGAGTGATTCCAAATATTATATTTAGGATGACCCTCACTTGTGGAAGAGGGGAGTAGACCAAGTAATTCGAAGACGTGTCCCGGAGTCCGAAATCCAACCCATTCTTGAAGCTTGCCATTCGCCCGAGTGTGGTGGCCACTTTGGCCCACAAAGGACTACAAAAAAGGTGTTGGATTGTGGATTCTGGTGGCCAACCTTATTCAAGGATGCTAACCAATTATGTATGTCTTGCCATCAGTGTCAAAAGTCGGGAAACACATCCCAAAGTGATGAAATGCCTCAACAACCTATGTTGTTTTGTGAGATATTTGATGTATGGGCATTAACTTTATGGGACCATTTCCTAACTCAATTGGGTATCTATACATTCTGTTAGTGATTGACTACGTGTCAAAGTGGGTAGAAGCAATACCTACCCACCTTGACGACGCCAATACCATCATTTCTTTCATTAGGAATAACATTGTATGCCGTTATGGGTCGCCACGAGCAATCGTGAGCGAATGGTGCACGAAAATTACTTCACACTATGTAATTTCGCACAACTAACCAGCAAGTGCACTGGGTCGTCCAAGTAATACTTTACGTGAGTAAGGGACGAATCCCACGGAGATTGTTGGCTTGAAGCAAGCTATGGTTATCTTATTATTCTTCGTCAGGATACCAATAGGATTCTTTAATTTCAATTGTAAAAAGAATGAAAGTGCATAAAATAAATAATTGTTACGCAATAATGGAGAATATGTTGGAGTTTTGGAGATGCTTTGTCCTCTGAATTCCTGCAACATAATGCTTTCTCACTTTCATACATGCAAGGCACCTTCCATGGCAAGCTGTATGTAGGGCATCACCGTTGTCAATGGCTACTTCCCATCCTCTCAGTGAAAATGGTCCAAATGCTCTGTCACAGCACAGCTAATCATCTGTCGGTTCTCGATCATGTCGGAATAAGATCCATTGATCCTTTTGTGTCTGTCACTACGCCCAACACTCCCGAGTTTGAAGCTCGTCACAGTCATCCAATCCCAGAATCCTACTCGGAATACCACAGACAAGGTTTAGACTTTCTGGATTCTCAAGGATGCTGCCAATGGATTCTAGCTTATACCACGAAGATTCTGATTAAAGAATCTAAGAGATACTCATTCAATCTAATGTAGAACGGAGGTGGTTGTCAGGCACACGTTCAAGGATTGAGGAAGGTGATGAGTGTCACGGATCATCACCTTCTTCATAGTGAAGCGCGAATGAACATTCTTAGATAGGAACAAGCGTGTTTGAATGGAAAACAGAAATAATTGCATTAATTCATCGAGACGCTGCAGAGCTCCTCACCCCCAACAATGGAGTTTAGAGACTCATGCCATCAAAAGGAATATAATTCATATCTAAAATGTCATGAGATACAAAATAAGTCTCTAAAAGTTGTTTAAATACTAAACTGGTAACCTAGGTTTACAGAAAATGAGTAAACTAAGATAGATGGTGCAGAAATCCACTTCTGGGGCCCACTTGGTGTGTGCTGGGGCTGAGACTTGAGCTTCTCACGTGCCTGGACTATTTCTGGAGTTAAACACCAGGTTGTAACTTGTTTCTGGCGTTTAACTCCAACTTGCAACCTGTTTCTGGCGTTGAACGCCTGAATGTAACATGGAAATGGCATTAAACGCCAGTTTACGTCATTTATCTTTGCACAAAGTATGAATTATTATATATTGCTGGAAAGCCCTGGATGTCCACTTTCTAACCCAATTGAAAGCGCACCAATTGGACTCATGTAGCTCCAATAACTTCATTCTGAGTGCAGGGAGGTCAGAATCCAACAGCATCAGCAGTCCTTTTTCAGCCTAAATCAGATTTTTTGCTCAGCTCCCTCAATTTCAGCCAGAAAATACCTGAAATCACAGAAAAATACACAAACTCATAGCAAAGTCCAGAAATATGAGTTTTGCCTAAAAACTAATACAAATATACTAAAAACTAACTAAAACATACTAAAAACTATATGAAATTACCCCCAAAAAGCGTATAAAATATCCGCTCATTACAACACCAAACTTAAACTGTTGCTTGTCCTTAAGCAACTAGATAAATAAAATAGGATAAAAATAAATCAAGAAGCAATAGTATCTCAGAGTTTTAAGTGAAGCTCAGATTCTAACTAGATGAGCGGGACTAGAAGCTTTTTCTTCTGAACAGTTTTGGCATCTCACTTTATCTTTTGAAATTCAGAATGATTGGCATCCATAGGAACTCAGAATTCAGATAGTATTATTGATTCTCCTAGTTGAGTATGTTGATTCTTGAACACAGCTACTTGATGAGTCTTGGCCGTGGCCCTAAGCACTTTATTTTCCAGTATTACCACCGGATACATAAATGCCACAAACACATAACTGGGTGAATCTTTTCAGATTGTTACTTAGCTTTGCTTAAGTCCCCAATTAGAGGTGTCCAGAGTTCTTAAGCACACTCTTTTGCCTTGGATCACGACTTTAACCACTCAGTCTCAAGTTTTTCACTTGGACCTGCATGCCACAAGCACATGGTTAGGGACAGCTTGATTTAGCCACTTAGGCCTGTATTTACTTCCTTGGGCCCTCCTATCCATTGATGCTCAAAGCCTTGGATCCTTTTCACCCTTGCCTTTTGGTTTAAAGGGCAATTGGCTTTTTCTACCTCTTTTGCTTTTTTTTTTCACTGTTTTTTCTTACTTCGAGAATCAATTTCAAGATTTTTCAGATCAGCAATAATATTTCTCTTGTTCATCATTCTTTCAAGAGCCAATAATTTTAACATTCATAAAATTCAATATAAAAAATATGCAATGTTCAAGCATTCATTTAGAAGACAAAAAGTATTGCCACCACATATAAATAATTAGAATTTTCCTTATTAAGAACTCAAGAAAATATTGCCTCTTTATTCTAAAAATCTTACTATTTTATTCATGTTTGATGATGATGAGAAAAATAAATTATAGCTTATTTGGAGATAAAATCAAAATAGATATACTAATTACTACTACTCATGTATAACTTCTAAGGTAAATTCCTATAAGAACAACCATCACAAAGTTAAGACTAAGATTGGGACTCAACAACCTTTATTTTGGGAGGTGGATGCTCCTTTGGTCTGTGGGGTGCTTGGTCCTTCAAAAGACAGCTTCTGGCGCTTCAGCTCCTATATCTCTGGATATTTGTCTTCTTTCAGATCGAATTTAACTTCCGAGATCACTGATCTCAGACCCATTATTTTGTGGTACTGGTTTGCATGTTCTTTGGTTAAGAACTTCTCTTGATTCCAAAGTGGTTTTGGAATATTCTCTTCCTTTCCTCTTGAAGTGGTTTGTTTTCCCTTAGGTTCCATGATCTTGATGAGTTTTAGCTTAGTGATCACGGAAAAACACACCAAACGTAGAGGTTTGCTTGTCCTCGAGAAAAAGAAAGGAAAAGAGAGGAATAGAAGGAGAGGCAATTTCGAAAATTCAAAAGATATGATGAGATTTTGAAAAAGATAACTTTGAATTTAAAAAAGATAATATGATGAGTTTGAAAAAGATTTGAAAAGAGATTGTAGAAGAATGAAGAAATATTTTTAGGATTAAGAATTTTTTTGCATTTTGAAGTTGAAAGTTGAGAATTTGTAACATGTTTATGCAAGAAATCATGAATTGAAACATGAAAAATGGAAAAAATTTGAGTTGAAAACGAATTCACCTTCTCCCCATAATCCTGGCGTTAAACGCCCAATCACTGCATGTTTTGGGCATTTAATGCCCATCTGCAGCTTCTCCTGGGCATTCAACGCCCAACAGTTGCTTCTGGTTGGCGTTGAACGCCAGGAATTCCTTTGTCACTGGGCATTTTTTTGAATGCCCAGAATGCTGTAAATCTGGCGTTAAATGCATAGAAGGTGCTTTTTTCTGGCGTTCAACGCCCAGAAGATGCTTCTTTCTGACGTTTAACGCCCAGATCGCTATCCCTACTGGCGTTGAACGCCCAGTAGATGCTTCTTTTGGGTGTTGAATGCCCAAAATAGCTTTTACTGGCTTTTTCGCACAAGTGAGCTTCTTTTTGCTATTTTATTCCTCTGAATCCTTCTGTATCTCTATGAACTAAAGCAATTTGCTATTTTACCTTGAAGATAATTGACATGAACCTGTAAAAATCAATTAACTAACAAATAAGTTTTGTAAATGGCTGCGTTGCCTCCCAGCAAGCGCTTCTTTATTGTCTTTAGCTGGACTATTATTGAGCTTTAATCAAGTCTCAATTTTGAGCATTCTTGCTCAAAATTGCTTTCAAGATAATGTTTAACTCTCTGTCCATTAACAATGAACTTTTTGTTAGAATCATTATCCTGAAACTCCACGTATCCATATGGTGACACACTTGTAATCACATATGGACCTCTCTACCGGGATTTCAATTTTTCGGGAAATAATCTGAGCCTAGAATTAAACAGCAGAACCTTTTGCCCTGGCTCAAAGACTCTGAATGACAACTTCTTATCATGCCATCTTTTTGCTTTCTCTTTGTAAATTTTTGCATTTTCGAAAGCATTGAGTCTGAATTCCTCTAGCTCATTTAACTGGAGCAATCGTTTTTCTCCAGCTAACTTGGCATCAAGGTTTAGGAATATGGTTGCCCAATAGGCCTTATGTTCTAGTTCCACTGGAAAGTGACAGGCTTTTCCATACACAAGCTGGTATGGAGAAGTTCCTATAAGAGTCTTGAATGCTGTTCTGTATGCCCACAGAGCATCATCCAAGCTTCTTGCCCAATTCCTTCTACGATTAATCATAGTCTATTCCAGGATTCTTTTAAGTTCTCTATTAGAGACTTCAGCTTGCCCATTTGTCTATGGATGATATGGAGTGGCCACCCTGTGGCTAACTCCACACCGAACCAAAGCAGAGTAAAGCTGCTTATTGCAGAAATGAGTGCCCCCATCACTGATTAGTACTCTAGGGATACCAAATCTGCTGAAGATGTGTTTCTGGAGGAATTTCAGCACTGTCTTAGTATCATTAGTGGGTGTTGCAATAGCTTCAACCCATTTGGATATGTAATCCACTGCCACTAGAATGTAAGTGTTTGAGTATGATGGTGGAAAAGGCCCCATGAAGTCAATACCCCATACATCAAACAACTCAATCTCCAAGATCCCTTGTTGAGGCATGACATAACTGTGAAGCAGATTACCAGATCTTTGGCAACTGTCACCATTAAGTACAAACACTCGGGAGTCTTTATAGAGAGTAGGCCAGTAGAAGCCACATTGGAGGACTCTTGTGGCTGTTCGCTCACTTCCAAAATATCCTCCATACTGTGATCCATGGAAGTGCCAGAGGATCTTCTGTGCTTCTTCTTTAGGCACACATCTACGGATTACTCCGTCTGCACATCTCTTGAAGAGATATGGTTCATCCCAAAGATAGTGCTTTGCATCAGTAATCAATTTCTTTGATTGCTGCCTACTGTACTCTTTGGGTATGAATCTCATTGCCTTATAGTTTGCAATGTCTGCAAACCATGGCACTTCCTGGATGCCAAAGAGTTGCTCGTCCGGGAAGTTTTCAGAGATCTCAGTCAGAAGGAGGGACGCTCCTTCTACTGGTTCTATTCGGGACAGGTGATCTGCTACTTGGTTCTCTGTCCCTTTTCTGTCTCTTATTTCTTTATCAAACTCTTGCAGAAGCAACACCCATCTGATGAGTCTGGGTTTTGAATCCTACTTTGTGAGTAGATATTTAAGAGCAGCATGGTCAGTGTACACAATCACTTTTGATCCTACTAAATAAGATCTAAACTTGTCAATGGCGTAATCCACTGCAAGTAACTCTTTTTATGTGGTTGTGAAGTTCTTCTGTGCGTCATTTAGAACATGACTGGCATAGGAAATGACATGCAGGAGCTTGTCATGCCTTTGTCCCAACACTGCACCAATGGCATGGTCACTGGCATCACACATTAGTTCAAATGGTAATGTCCAATCTGGTGCAGAGATGACTGGTGCTGTGACCAGCTTAGCTTTCAGAGTCTCAAACTCCTACAGACACTCCATATCAAAGATAAATGGCGTGTCAGCAGCTAGCAGATTACTCAGAGGTTTGGTGATTTTTGAAAAATCGTTTATAAACCTCCTATAGAATTCTGCATGCCCCAGAAAGCTTCTGATTGCCTTAACATTGTCAGGTGGTGGTAATTTTTCAATTACATCTACCTTAGCTTGATCCACTTCTATTCCCTTGTTCGAAATGTTGTGCCCAAGGACAATTCCTTTAGTCACTATAAAGTGACATATCTCCCAATTTAAAACCAGGTTAGTCTCTTGGCACCTGTTTAGAACAAGTGCTAGATGGTCAAGACAGGAGCTGAATGAGTCTCCAAATATTGAAAAGTCATCCATGAAGACTTCTAGAAATTTTTTCACCATATCAGAGAAAATTGAGAGCATGCACCTTTGAAGGGTAAAGAAAAATGATCCTTTCTGGTAGCTGTATTGAGCCTTCTATAATCAATACACATACGCCACCCTGTAACTGTTCATGTAGGAACCAGTTCATTTTTTTCATTATAAACCACTGTCATGCCACCTTTCTTAGGGATGACTTGGACAGGGCTTACACAGGGGCTATCAGAAATAAGATAAATAATCCCAGCCTCTAGTAATTTAGTGACCTCTTTCTGCACCACCTCCTTCATGGCTGGATTCAACCGCCTTTGTAGTTGAACCACTGGCTTAGCGTCACCCTCCAATAGGATCTTGTGCATGCATCTGGCTGGGCTATTGCCCTTAAGATCACTAATGCAATTACTACTATTTTCTATTCAATTCCGCTTGTTCTTATTCTATGATATTCGTTGCACTTCAACATGATGAATGTGATGATCCGTGACACTCAACATCATTCTCACCTATGAACGCGTGACTGACAACCACTTCCGTTCTACCTTAGACCGGGCGCATATCTCTTGGATTCCTTAATCAGAATCTTCGTGGTATAAGCTAGATTGATGGCGGCATTCATGAGAATCCGGAAAGTCTAAACCTTGTCTGTGGTTTTCCGAGTAGGATTCCGGGATTGAATGACTGTGATGAGCTTCAAACTCATGATTGTTGGGCGTGATGAAAAACACAAAAGAATCAAGGGATTCTATTCCAACATGATCGAGAACCGACAGATGATTAGCCGTGCTGTGACAGAGCATTTGGACCATTTTCACTGAGAGGATGGGATGTAGCCATTGACAACAGTGATGCCCTACATACAGCTTGCCATGGAAAGGAATAAGAAGGATTGAAGGAAGGTAGTAGGAAAGTAGAGATCCAACAGGGACAAGCATCTCCAGACACTTATCTGAAATTCCCACCATTGAATTACATGAGTAACTCTATCTTTATTTTCTGTTTTATTTATTATTCGAAAACTCCATCACATTTATTATCCGCCTAACTGAGATTTACAAGATGACTATAGCTTGCTTCATACTAACAATCTCCGTGGGATCGACCCTTACTCACGTAAGGTATTACTTGGACGACCCAGTGCACTTGCTAGTTAGTTGTGCGGAGTTGTGATTAAGTGTGATTCACGTTTGAGAGCACTACCAAGTCTTTGGCGCCATTGTTGATGATCACAATTTCATGCACCAGCAGGCTGTATGATCCTCTCAGTGAAAATGGTCCAGGTACGGTTTCTGCACGGCTAATCAACTGTCAGATTTCTCGTCTCGGATGAAAAATATCAAGCACAGCTACCGCATGGCTAATCATCTGTCGGTTTTCACTTGTGTCGGAATAGGATCTCTCTATCCTTTTGCACACTGTCACTGCGCCCAACATTCGTGAGTTTAAAGCTCTTCACAGTCATCCCCTTCCAGATCCTACACGGAATACCACAGACAAAGTTTAGACTTTTTGGATCTCAGGAATGTTGCCAATTGGTTCTAGCCTCTACCACAAAGGTTCTAATCTCACGGACTCGGTCCGTGGATTAGAGACCCAAGAGATAAGCACTCAACCTGTCACCCAATGACTACGTTGAACTCAGATAGAATGGGAGTGGTTGTTGATGCCAGGGCATCTAGGCCAGTTTCACTGACCTTTTCTTTACTATTTTAGGGTAGTTTCATGCATTTTTCCTAGTAAACAAGGCAAGTTTTGGGTGAAAATACACTTACACCTTCATTCAAGCAACTATTGTGAATTTTACATGATTTCATGAGATTTTTGCTAGAATTACATGATATTTTAGTGATGCATGATCTCATGATTTTGGCTAGAGCTTTGGTGCACTTTAATTGCTTGATTTCAGGACAAATGAAGCATGGAAGAATCACGTTAGCATTCACGTTAACTTAGTTAACGTGACTACTAACGTGGGATGGCAATTGACTTGCAACATTAATGAGAAAAGTGATCACCAATAACGCCTGCGAAGCCATTTCACAGCCTACATTAAGAGTCACGTTAACTAACTTAACATGGTACTTAACGTAGAAGGAAAGGAGGACTCCACGTTAATGAGAAACGTGAACTCCAATAACGTTTCTCCTCAACGTTAGTGGTAAAAGTGAACACCACTAATGTTGGGAAACTAGGCAATGCCCCACGTTAAGAGTCACGTTAACTAAGTTAACGTGAACTCTAACGTGGACAAGGATCAACAATGCCAACGTTAGTGACACTCTCTTTTGTCACTAACGTTGAATCATTTTCATTGCCTACGTTAACTCTCACGTTAAGATTGTTAACGTGAAAGTTAACGTGGAGTGGGGTTCAAGGAACCAATGTTAGTGACACTCACTTTTGTCACTAACGTTGGAAGATGACTTCATTACTACGTTAAGAGCCATGTTAACTTAGTTAACGTGGACTCTAACGTAGAGGATTAAGGCAAATAGAGCGTTAGTGACAAAGGTGAGAGTCACTAACGCTCTCGAAGGTGATAGGTACCCTCGTTAAGAGCTACGTTAGCTAAGCTAACGTAAGACCTAACGTGGGAGGCAAAGGGCAAGCAACGTTAATGGGAAAAGTGATTCCCATTAACATTTGCGAAAAGGGGCACAAGCCAACGTTAATAGGAAAAGTGAGTCCCATTAACGTTGGCCAAGAATTGAGAAGGAACGTTAGAAGTCACGTTAAGACTTCTAACGTAGAGAATAACGTGGGCATATAAGGGTGGAACGTTAGTGGAAAAGGTGAATGCCACTAACGTTCTCGCACCCAGAAATGTATTCCACGATTAATCTCACTAAGTGCCTGAGCCTAATTCATATTTCTCTATAAGCTGGGCCCACTAAAGATGAGAATTGCTTTAAACCAAGGTCCAAAGCCCACATCCAAGACTTGAAGAACTCACTAAAAGATCATGAAGAGTAGTATATATAGGAGTAGTTTGGAACTAGCTGGGGACTTTTGGCATTTGGGAGAACTACTCTCTGCATATTTACTTTTCTGTACTTCTATCATGGATTCTTCATTTCTGCCATTTTTTATTCCTAGAGCTATGAACAACTAAACCCCTTTCATTGGGTTAGAGAGCTCTGCTGTAATTTGATGGATCAATATTAATTTTCATTATTCTTCTTCTATCTTTTCTCTTGATTTTACTAGAAAGCTTTCAATCTTAATTCAATTGGTTAGTTATCTTGGAAAAGAAACTCTCCATAATTGGATCTCTTCAGAACCTTGGAAGAGGAATGAAGAGATCATGCTAGAATTGCTTTCTCATGCTGGACCAATTTGGGTTGGGATGGATATGTGACTATAATCCCCTCAATACTTGAATTGGGAAATGTATGTGGTATAATCAGTGACCATACTTCATCTCTTCTCATGAGCAATTGACCAAGGAATTGGCTATTGATCAAGATTTGAGAGATTGAATTACCAAGGAATTGGGATTCAATCACTTAAGATTGCCAAGGAGATCAATGAATGCATTGATTGAGGAAGAGATGAGAATGAACTTGATCCGGAGAATTGCAACATCTCCTAAACCCAATGATTCCCCTATTTTTTATCTTACCCATTTTCTTTAATTTCTGCCATTTACTTTTATGAGCATTACCCCAATTCTCCATTTAAGATTCTGCACTTTAATTTTTGCTATTTACTTTCTAGTCATTTAAATTTCTGCATCTCAATCTAAATTCTGTTTAGCTCAACTAGCATATTCTTCTAACTAAAGTTGCTTGACCATCAATCCTTGTGGGATTCGACCTCACTCTATAGTGAGTTTTTACTTGACGATAATTCGGTATACTTGCCGAAGGAAAATTTGTTGAGAGACAAGTTTCCATGCAGCAATTGTCAGGCACACGTTCATAAGGTTGAGGATAATGATGAGTGTCACGGATCATCATATTCTCTATTTTGAAGTACGAGTGAGTATCTTAGAATAGAATCAAGCGTGATTGAATAGAAAACAATAGTAATTACATTAATCCATTTAGACACAGCAGAGCTCTTCACCCCCACCTATGGGGTTTAGAGACTCATGCCGTAGAAGATAAAATATGAAATGTAAAAAATGTCATAACTCCTAAATGAATCTCTAAAAGTAGTTTTTATACTAAACTAGTAATCTAGCTAGGTTTACAGAAAATGAGTAACTAAGTGCAGATAGTGCAGAAATCCACTTCTGGGGTCCACTTGGTGAGTGTTTGGGCTGAGCTTTGAAGCTTTCACATGCATAGGCCATTCTTGGAGTTAAACACCAGTTTGGGTGCCAGTTTGGGCATTTAACTCCAGTTTTGGTGTCAGTTCTGGCGTTTTACGCCAGAAAAAGGTTTCTGGCTGGCATTTAACATTAGTTGGGCCATCAAATCTCAGACAAAGTATAAACTATTATACCTTTCTGGAAAGCCCAAGATGTCTACTTTCTAACGCAATTGAGAGAGCGCCAATTGGGCTTGTGTAGCTCCAGAAAATCCACTTTGAGTACAGGATGGTCAGAATCCAACAGCATCTGCAGTCCTTTCTCAGCCTCTTAATCAGATTTTTGCTCAGGTCCCTCAATTTCAGTCAGAAAATACCTAAAATTATAGACAAACACACAAACTCATAGTGAAGTCCAAAAATGTGATTTTTGAATAAAACTTAATAAAAACATAACAAAAAGTGAACAAAACATGCTAAAAACTATATGAAAACACTACCAAAAAGCGTATCAAATATCCGCTCATCACAACACCAAACTTAAACTGTTGCTTGTCCCCAAGAAACTAGACAAATAAAATAGGATAAAAAGAAGATTATGGTGCAATAACATCTCAGAGTCTTTAATGAAGCTCAAATTCAAATTAGATGAGCGGGGCTTAGAGCTTTTTGCTTCTAAATAGTTATGGCATCTCATTTTATCCCCTGAAACTCAGAATGATTGGCTTCTTTCAGAACTCAGCATGCAGATAGTGTTATTGATTTTCCTAGTTTAGTATGTTGATTCTTGAACACAGCTACTTTATGAGTCTTGGCCGTGACCCTAAGCATCTTGTTTTCCAGTATTACCACTGGATACATAAATGCCACAGACACATAACTGGGTGAACCTTTTCAGATTGTGACTTAGCTTTGCTAGAGTCCCCAATTAGAGGTGCCCAAAATTCTTAAGCACACTCTTGTTGCTTTGGATCATGACTTTAACCACTCAGTCTCAAGCTTTTCACTTGGACCTTCATGACACAAGCACATGGTTAGGGACATCTTGATTTAGCCGCTTAGGCTAGGATTTTATTCCTGCGGGCCCTCCTATCCACTGATGCTTAAAGCCTTGGATTCTTTTTACCTTTGCCTTTTAGTTTAAAGGGTTACTAGCTTTTTCTGCTTGCTTTTCCTTTTTCTTTATTTTTCGCCCCCACCCTCTTTTTTTCTGCAAGCTTTGTGTTCTCCACTGCTTTTTCTTGCTTTAAGAATCAATTCTATGATATTTCAGATTATCAATAACATTTTTCTATTCACCTCATTCTTTCAAGAACCAAACATTACTCAGTAAAAAAAATATGCACTGTTTATGTATTCATTCAGAGAGCTAAAGTAATGCCACCACATATAAATAATTTGAATTTTTCTTATTTTGTACTCAAAATATTTGCAGGCTTGCTCTTCTAAAAAAAATCTACTATTTTATTCATGTTTGATGATGATAAGAAGATTAAATTATACCCAAATTGATAAAAATAATACTAATGCTCATGCAACTCTTAAATTAGGTCTCTAATAACAGAAGTTATCATAGAGTTAGGACTCAACAAACTTTATTTTGAGAGAGATGTGCTCCCTCAATCTGTGGGACGGCTAGCTCTTCAAGGGATAGCTTCTGGCACTTTACCTGTAGCTCATGGCCTTGCGTCTCTTGTTCCTTGAGCAGTTTGCAAAGTATGTTGTTTTGATTCTGCTGCTCTTCTTTGAGTTGATCCGTAGCTTCTTGCAACTTGGTGACAGATGCTTCTAAGCGGGCCCGATAGTCAAATTGAGAAATTTTTGGGAGGAGCTCATGTGCCCTCCTCTTGATGGGGTTGTCTTGAACTTGAGGTCTATCAATTACTTTTTTGGTGATTGGGCGTTCAACTGAGATGTATTCATCCACACCTATCTGTACCTCTGCATCTTTACATAACAAACTAATCAAGCTTGGGTAAGCCAATTTGGCCTCAGTGGATTCCTTGTTTGCAAATATATAAATTTCACAAGGAATCAACTAATGAACCTCCACTTCCTTTTCCAGCATAATACAGTGAATCATCACTACTCCTTTGACAGTGACTTCAGAGCGGTTACTGGTGGCAAGTATAGAGTGCCCAATGAAATCCAGCCAGCCCCTAGCAACTGGTTTGAGATCTCCTCTTTTCAGTTGGTTTGGGACACCTTTTGAATTAGTTATCCACTTGGTTCCAAGGAGGCATATGTCCTCTAGTAGTTGAGGAATTTTGAGGACTTCCCTCTGACCATAGTCCGAAAAGTGTGGAAGGCAGTTCCCTCCATTCTTTGCCTATCTGTCATCCACAGATTTGCATATAATTCATTGATCATGTTTCTTCCAACATGTATCTCAGGATTAGCCCGGATTTCCCAGCCCCTGTTACAAATCTGCTCTTGGATCTCCGGGTATTCATCCTCTTTCAGATTAAACTTTACTTCCGAGATCACTGATCTTTGGCACACAATTTTGAAGTAATGGTCTGTATGTTCTTTGGTGCAGAACCTCTCATGTATCCAAGGTTTTGGATTGTTTTCTTTCTTGCCTCTTGGAGTGGTTTGTTTTCCTTTAGGGGCCATGATCTTGATCATGGAAAATCACACTAAACTTAGAAGATTGCTTGTCTTCAAGCAAAAGAAAAGAAAGAAGAGGAATAGAAGGAGAGCAAGATTCGAATAATGGGTTAAGGGGGTTGGCCGAAAGTTTATTTAAAAGGGAGGGTAGGGTGGGTTCGAATTTTCAGAGAAGAAAAGATAGAAAGATTTGATTGAAAAAAAGATAAACATGATGTGAAAAAGATAAGATTTTAAAATTTAAAAGATTTGAAAAAGATATGAGGAGGTGAAGTCTGAATTTTTGTAGATGCAATTAAGAATAAAAGATGATATGGATGAATAAAAAAAAAGATTTCAAAAAAATTGGAAAGATAAATGAGTTTTGAAAATGTTTTGAATAAGAATTAAGAAGAATTTATAAGACCATAATTATTTTTTTTTTTTGAAAATGGAAATTGGAAGATGAATATTTGAAATATCTTTATGCAGAAAATTATGAATTATAACATGACAATTTGAAAAAAAAACTGAATTGGAACTAAAATTCCCTCCCCCTTGCTGTTCTGGCATTCAATGCCCATCTGGTGGCCAATTTGGGTGCTTAACACCCAGCCAGATACCCTGGCTAGCATTAAACGCCAAAAATCCTTTGTCACTGGGCGATTTTCTGAATGCCCAGGATGCTGCTGTTTCTGGCGTTAAACGCCCAGAATGATACCCATTATGGCGTTTAATGCCCAGACTAGTATCTTTACTAGCGTTAAACGCCCAGAATGATAGCCATTCTGGCGTTTAACGCCCAAAATGCCTCTTTACTGGCGTTTTAACGCCAGTGAGCTCTTTTTTCTCTGTGATTTCTCTGCTTTATGTTCTAAACCTTCATTTTTCTGAATTATTTACTGAAATGTATTATCAAACATGAATAACAAAATTAAATAAACTCAAAACATCTAATTTCTGCTAATGGCTGGGTTGCCTCCCAACAAGCGCTTCTTTACTGTCTTTAGCTGGACTTTACTGAGCTTTAATCTAGTCTCAGTTTTGAGCATTCTTACTCAACATTGCCTTCAAGATAATATTTGACTCTCTGCCCATTAACAATGAACTTTTTGTTAGAGTTAATATCCTGAAGCTCTACATATCCATATGGTGACACACTTATAATCACATATGGTCCCTTCCATCGAGATTTCAGTTTCACAGGGAACAATATGAGCCTAGAGTTAAATAGCAGAACCTTCTATCCTGGCTCAAAGACTCTAGATGACAGCTTTTTTCATGCCACCTTTTTGGTTTCTCCTTGTAAATTTTAGCATTTTCGAAAGCATTGAGTTTGAACTCCTCTAGCTCATTCAACTGGAGTAATCTCTTCTCTCTAGCTACCTTAGCATCAAGGTTTAGGAACATGGTCACCCAGTAGGCCTTGTATTCCAGTTCTACTAGTAGATGACATGTTTTTCCATACACAAGCTGGTATGGAGAGGTCCCTATAGGAGTCTTGAATGCGGTTCTATATGCCCACAGAGCATCATCCAGACTTCTTGCCCAATCCCTTCTACGGGTACTTATAGTCCATTCCAGGATTCATTTTAGTTCTCTATTTGAGACTTCAGCCCGCCCATTTGTCTGTGGATGATATGGAATTGCCAATTTGTGGTTAATTCCATATTGGATTAGAGCAAAGTCAAGCTGTTTATTGCAGAAATGAGTGCCTCCATCACTGATGAGTACTCTAGGGACACCAAACCTGCTGAAGATATGCTTCTGGAGGAATTTCAATACTATCTTAATATCATTGATGGTTGTTGTAATTGCCTCTACCCATTTAGATACATAGTCTACTGCCACCAGAATATAAGTGTTTGAATATGATGGTGGGAAAGGTCCCATGAAGTCAATACCCCATACATTAAACAACTCAATCTCTAAGATCCCTTGCTGAGGCATGGCATAACGTGAGGCAGATTACCAGCTCTCTAGCAACTGTCACAGTTACATACAAACTCTCGGGAGTCTCTATGGAGAGTAGGCCAGTAGAAGCCACATTGGAGAACCCTTGTGGCTGTTCGCTCACTTCCAAAATGTCCTCCATCTTGTGATCCATGGCATTGCCATAGGATCTTCTGTGCCTCTTCTCTAGGTACACATCTAACGGATTATTCCGTCTGCACACCTCTTAAAGAGATATGGTTCATCCCATAAGTAGTACTTTGCATCAGAAACCAATTTTTTTATTTCCTGCCTACTGTACTCGTTGGGTATGAATCTCACAGCTTTATAGTTTGCAATGTCTGCAAACCATGGTGCTTCCTGAATGGCAAATAATTGCTCATCCAGAAAGGTTTCAGAGATCTCAGTAGGAGGGAGGGACGCTCCTGCTACTGGTTCTATTCGGGACAGGTGATCAGCTACTTGGTTCTCTGTCCCTTTTCTGTCTCTTATTTCTATATCAAACTCTTGTAGAAGCAATACCCATCTTATGAGTCTGGGTTTTGAATCCTACTTTGTGAGGAGATATTTTAGAGCAGCGTGGTCAGTGTACACAATCACTTTTGATCCTACTAAATAAGATCTGAACTTGTCAATGGCATAAACCACTACAAGCAACTCCTTCTGTGTGGTTGTGTAATTTTTCTACGCGTCATTTAAAACACAGTTAGCATAATAAATGACATGCAGAAGCTTGTCATGCCTCTGTCCCAATACTGCACCAATGGCATGGTCACTAGCATCACACATTAGTTCGAATGGTAATGTCCAATCTGGTGCAGAAATGACTGGTGTTGTGACCAGCTTAGCTTTCAGAGTCTCAAATGCCTTCAGACACTCTGTGTTAAAGACAAATGGTGTGTTGGCAACCAGCAGATTACTCAGAGGTTTTGTAATTTTTGAAAAATCCTTTATAAACCTCCTATAGAATCCTACGTGCCCCAGAAAGCTTCTGATTGCTTTAACATTAGCAGGTGGTGTAATACCTCTACCTTAGCTTGATCCACTTCTATCCCCTTGTTCAAAATTTTGTGCCCAAGGACAGTTCCTTCAGTCACCATGAAGTGACATTTCTCCCAGTTTAAAACCAGGTTAGTCTATTGCCACCTTTTCAGAACAATTGCTAGATGGTCAAGACAGGAGCTGAATGACTCTCCAAACACTGAAAAGTCATCCATGAAGACTTCCAGAAATTTCTCTACCATATCAGAGATGATAGAGAGCATGCATCTCTGAAAGGTTGCAGGTGCATTGCACAAACCAAATGGCATCCTTCTGTAGGCAAATACTCAAGATGGACATGTGAATGCTATTTTCTCTTAGTACTGAGGATCTACTGCAATTTGGTTGTAACCTAAATAACCATCCAAAAAGCAGTAGTAATTATGACCTGCTAGTCTCTCTAGCATCTGGTCTATGAATGGTAACGGAAAATGATCCTTTCTGGTGGCTATATTGAGCCTTCTGTAGTCAATACACATACGCCACCCTGTAACTGTTCTTGTAGGAACCAGTTCATTCTTTTCATTATGAACCACTGTCATGCCTCCATTCTTGGGGATAACTTGGACAGGGCTCACCCAGGGACTATCAGAAATAGGATAAATAATTTCAGCCTCTAGTAGCTTAGTGACCTCTTTCTGCACCACCTCCTTCATGGTTGGATTCAGCCACCTCTGTGGTTGAACCACCGGCTTAGCATCATCCTCCAATAGGATCTTGTGCATGCATCTGGCTGGGCTAATGCCCTAAAGATCACTTATGGACCACCCAAGAGCTGTCTTGTGTGTCCTTTGCACTTGAATTAGTGCTTTCTATTCCTGTGGCTCTAAAGCAGAGCTTGTGATTACCGAAAAAGTGTCATCTTCTCCCAGAAATGCATATTTCATGGATGGTGGTAGTGGTTTGAGCTCGGGTTTAGAAGGCTTCTCCTCTTCCTGAGGATTTTTCAGAGGTTCTTTTGTTTTCTCTGGTTCCTCCAGATCAGGCTGAACATCTTTAAAAATGTCCTCTAGCTCTGATTCGAGACTTTCAGTCATATTGACCTCTTCCACCAGAGAGTCAATAATTTCAACACTCATGTAGTCGTTTAGGGTGTCTGGATGCTGCATAGATTTGAATGCATTCAACTTAAATTCATCCTCATTGACTCTTAGGGTTACCTCCCCTTTTTGGACATCAATGAGGGTTCGTCCAGTTGCTAGAAAAGGTCTTCCTAGAATGAGAGTTGCACTCTTATGCTCCTCCATTTCCAGCACCACAAAGTCAGTGGGAAAGGTAAATGGCCCAACCTTGACAATCATGTCCTCAATTACGCCTGATGAAATTTTAGGGGAGCCATCAGCAAGTTGGAGGCATATCCGTGTTGGTTTAACTTCATTAGTTAAACCAAGCATTTTGATAATGGATGCAGGTATCAGATTGATACTTGTCCCAAGATCACATAGAGCTATCTTGGTACAAGCATTCTCTAATGTGCATGATATCATAAAGCTTCTGGGATCTTTAAGCTTCTCTGGTAAGCTTTTTAGAATGACTGCACTGCATTCTTCATTGAGGAAAACTTTTTCAGTTTCTCTCCAATCCTTCTTATGACTTAAGATCTCTTTCATGAACTTAGCATAAGAGGGTATTTGCTCAAGTGCCTCTGCAAGCAGAATCTTTATTTCAAGAGTCCTGAGATAGTCTGCAAAGCGGGCAAATTATTTACCCTGTTCTGCTTGGTAGAGTTTCTGAGGATAAGGCATCTTGGCTTTATAGTCTTCAACCTTAGTTGCTGCAGGTTTACTACCTACAAAAGTGGTTGGAAAACCCTGCTTACGGGGTTATTATCAGCACTTGCAGGTATCTGATCCTTCATTGGCGTTTGAACGCCAGAATTGGGGGTTGTATAGGCGTTTAACTCCAGATTGCCACTCTTTTCTGGCGTTTGAACGCCATAATCATTCCTCTCTGGGCTCTTACTGTCCTCAGAGGGATTTTTGGTAGTGGGTTGGTCATCTTCTGTTAGTTGTTCCTTTCTTAGCTTCCTACTGCCTTGAGTTGAAACATTCAATGTCTTCCCACTCTTTAAATGAACAGCTTGACACGCTTCTGTTATCTGTTTAGATAACTGCCGTCTTGTCTGATCCAATTGTGCTTCCATATTCTTGTTAGCGTTTTTAGTGTCTTGTAGCATTTCCTTTAATTCTGCTAACTATTTTGTTATAGAAAGCAATTGCTGATTGAGTTCTATAACTTGTTTTAGAGGACTAAGTTCAGTGGATACTGCTTTAGCCTCTTCTTTCATGGAAGACTCACTACTTAAGTACATATGCTGATTTCTAGCAACTGTATCAATGAGCTCGTGAGCTTCTTCAATTGTCTTTCTCAAGTGTATAGATCCACCAGCTGAGTGGTCTAGAGACATCTGGGCCTTTTCTGTATGCCCGTAGTAGAAGATGTCTATCTGGACCAATTCTGAAAACATTTCAGAGGGGCATTTCCTTAGCATCCCTCTGTACCTCTCCCAAGCATCATAAAGAGATTCACTATCCTCTTGTTTAAAGCCTTGGATGTCCAGCCTTAGCTGTGTCAGCCTTTTTGGAGGGAAATATTGATTTAGGAATTTGTCTGACAACTATTTCCATGTTCTTATGCTGGCCTTGGGTTGGTTGTTTAACCACCTCTTAGCTTGGTCTTTTACAGCAAATGGAAACAACAATAATCTATAGACATCCTGATCCACTTCCTTATCACGTACTGTGTCAGCAATTTATAAGAACTGTGCCAGAAACTCAGTAGGTTCTTCCTGTGAAAGATCGGAATACTGGCAATTTTACTGCACCATGATAATGAGCTGAGGATTTAATTCAAAATTACTGGCTCTGATGGAGGGTATACAGATACTACTTCCATATGAAGCAGTAATGGGGTTAGTATATGACCCCAGAGTCCTTCTGGACTGTTCATTTCCACTTAGGTCCATGATGGAGAAAAGGAGATGATGTGAATTGCAAATAAAAAATTTTTTCTCTCTTTTTTTTTTGAAAACTGAAATAAAAAATAAAAAAATTAAAATAAAATAAATGAAAAATTGAATATAAGTTTTGAAAATTAAGAAGGGGAAAAAGAAATAAAAGAATTTAGAAAACTAAACTCATTAATTAATTAAAAAGATTTGAAAATATTTTTTGTGTGGATTTTCAAAAAAATGAGGAGAGAGAAAGTAGTTAGCAAGTTTTGAAAAAGATATGTCCTAAAATTAAAGATACTTGAAAATTAATACTTGTAAGAAAAAGAAAAGATTTGGAAAAGATATGATTTAAAATTTTAAAGATTGAAACTTTCTTAACAAGAAAACACCAAACTTAAAACTTTTCAATCAAACTAATAAAATGGGACAAGTAATTCGAAAATTTAAAAAGAAAAAGGATTTTGAAAAAATGTTATAAAAGATTTTCGAAAAATATAAAAAGAAAATTGAAAAAGAATTTATTTTGAAAAAGATTTAAAAAGATAAAATTTTAAAAATTGAATTCTTGACTTGACTAATAAGAAACTACCAAATTTTAAAAATTTTGACTAAGTCAACCTAATGAGTTCGAAAATGATGAGTAAATAAAGGAAAAGATATATTTTTTTTTGAATTTAATGAGGAAAGAGAAAAACAGTAAAATGACACCAAACTTAGAATTTTCAGATCAAAACAAGGAAACAACAAGAAAACTTTGAATGTTAAGATGAACACCAAGAACACTTTGAAAATTTTTAAGAAAACAAAAACATAAAGGACACCAAACTTAATATATGAAACTAGACTCAAACAGAAAACTCTAAACCAACAAAAATAAATTATTCCTAATCTAAGCAACAAGATGAACTGTCAGCTGTCCAAACTCGAACAATCCCCGGGAGCGGCGCCAAAAACTTGGTGCACGAGATTGCAATCACACCTTTGCAACTCCACACAACTAACCAGCAAGTGCACTGGGTCGTCCAAGTGTTCTTGACATTCATCATGATCTTCAAAGTGTTCTTGGTGTTCATGTTGACATTCGAAGTGTTCTTGCATGCATTATTTGTTTTGATCTTAAAATTTTATGTTTTGATTCATTTTGTTGTTTTTCTCTCTCCTCATTGAAAATTCAAAAATAAAAAAATATCTTTCCCTTTTTCTTCTCGTAATTTTCGAAATTTTGAGTTGACTTGGTCAAAAATTTTTAAAATTTAGTTGTTTCTTGTTAAGTCAAGTCAAAATTTCAAAATAAAAAAAGGGAGCTCAAAACATAAAGCAGAAGAATCACAGAGAAAAAGGGCTCACTGGCGTTAAAATGCCAGTCAAGAGGCATTTTGGGCGTTAAACGCAGAATGGCTATCATTCTGGGTGTTTAACACCAGTAAAGGTATCATTTTGGGTGTTAAATGGCAGCATTCTGGGCGTTTAGAAAAATGCCCAATAAAGAAGGATTCCTGGCGTTTAACACCAGCCAGGGTATCTGGCTGGACATTAAACGCCCAAAGAGGTAGTCAAGTGGGCGTTAAACGCCAGAATGGATAGCATTCTGGGCGTTAAATGCCATAATGGATAACATTCTGGGCGTTTAAATCCAGGATGACACAAGGGAGGTAATTTTGTTTCCAATTCAAATTTTTTTCAATTTTTCATGTTTTAATTCGTAACTTTTTGCATCAAATATATTTTCAACGTTCATCTTTCAAATATTTTTGAAAATTTTCAAACTAATTTTTCAAAAATCTTTTTCTTAACCTTATCTCATACTTTCAAAAATCCTTGATAACAATTAATGTTTTGATTCAAAATTTCAAGTTTGTTACTTTCCTGTTAAGGAAGGTTCAATCTTTGAATTCTAGAATCATCTCTTTTAGTTTCTTGATAGTCAAGTCATCAACTTTAATTTTAAAAATCAAATCTTTTTAATTTCTTCTTCAATTCTTTTTCAAAATAAATTTCAATCATATCTTTTAAAATTTTAATTTCAAAATCTTTTTCTAACTTCTTATCTTTTCAAAAATTATTTTCAAATCTTTTTCAACTAACTACTTGACTTGTGTGTTTTAATTTTAAAAAGTTTACTATTTCTTATCTTTTTCAAAACCATCTAACTATTTTTCCACTTCTAATTTTCGAAAATCACTAACCACTTTTCCAAAAATCTTTTTAATCAACTAATTGTTTTAGTTTTTAATTTTATTGTATTTCTTTTTTAATATTTTCAAAACTAACTTAATTAATTAAATAAAAATAAAATATATTTTTCTTCTCCTTCTTTTTAAAATTCGAATACTCTCTCTCATCTCTTTCTATTTATTTTATTTAAGTACTAACACTTCTCATCTAATAATTCGAACCCTCTCTCTCCCTCTGTGTTCGAATTCTTCTTCTTCTTTCTCTACCTCATGCCCATATTCTTCTTTTCTTCTGACACATAAAGGAATCTCTATACTGTGACATAGAGGATTACACTACTCTCTTTGTTCTCTTCTTTTTCATGTGAGTAGAAACATGGATAAAAACATTCTTGTTGAAGCCGATCCTGAACCTGAAAGGACTTTGAAGAGGAAGCTAAGAGAAGTTAAAGAACAACACTCCGAAGAGAACCTTACAGAAAATCTTAAAAAAGAAGCAGACATGGAAGCCGAACCCAACAACAATGCTAGAGAAGCAAGGAAGATGCTTGGTGACTATACTGCACCAACTTCCAACTTCTAAGGAAAAAGCATCTCAATTCATGCCATTGGAGCAAACCATTTTGAGCTTAAGCCTCAATTAGTTTCTCTAATGCAGCAGAATTACAAGTTTCATGGACTTCTATCAGAAGATCCTCATCAGTTCTTAGCTGAATTCTTGCAGATCTGTGATACTACTAAGACCAATGGGGTTGATCCCGAGGTCTACAGACTTATGCTTTTTCCTTTTGCTGTAAGAGACAGAACTAGGATATGGTTGGACTCACAACCTAGAGAAAGCTTGAACTCTTGGGACAAGTTGGTCAGTGCTTTCTTGACCGAATTCTTTCCAACTCAAAAGATGAGCAAGCTTAGAGTGGAAGTCCAAACCTTCAGATAGGAGGAAGGTGAATCTCTCTATGAAGCTTGGGAAAGATACAAGAAATTAACCAAATGGTATCCTTCTGACATGCTTCCAGAATGGAGCATCATATGTATATTCTATGATGATCTGTCTAAATTATCCAAGATGTCATTGGACCATTCTGCTGGTGGATCTCTTCATCTGAAAACGCCTGTAGAAGCCCAGGAACTCATTGAGATAGTTGCAAATAACCAGTTCATGTACACTTCTAAAAGAAATCCTGTGAATAATAGGATGACTCAGAAGAAAGGAGTTCCTGAAATTGATACTTTGAATGCCGTATTGGCTCATAACAAAATATTGACTTAGCAAGTCAATATGATTTCTCAGAGTCTAACTGGATTGCAAGCTACATCCAGCAGTATTAAAAAAGCCTACTCTAAAAGAGAATCTTATGACCCTGAGAATTCTGCAATGGAAGAGGTGAATTACATGGGAGAACCCTATGGAAACACCTATAATCCTTCATGGAGAAATCATCCAAATTTCTCATGAAAGGATCAACAGAAGCCTCAATAAGGCTTCAATAACAATAATGGTGGGAGAAATAGGTTTGGCAATAGGAAGCCTTTTCCATTATCTTCTCAACAACAGACAGAGAATTATAAACAGAGTTGCTCTGGCTTAGCAAACATAGTCTCTAATCTATCTAAGGCCACTCTCAATTTCATGACTGAAACAAGGTCCTCCATCAGAAATTTGGAGGCACAGATGGGTCAGCTGAGCTGAGTCAAAGAGTTACTGAAACTCTTTCTAGTACTCTTCCAAGCAATACAGAAGAGAATCTAAAGAGAGAGTGTAAGGCCATAAATATAACCAAAATGGCCGAACCTACAGAGGAGGAAGAGGCAGTGATCTCCAGTGAGGAAGACCTCACTTGACATCCACTGACCACTAAGAAGTTCCCTAATGGGAACCAAAGGAATCTGAGGCTCATACAGAGACCATAGAGATTCACTGAACTTGCTATTGCCATTCATGAGCTCTGATGAGTATTCTTCCTCTAAAAAAGATGAAGATATTGTTGAAGAGCAAGTTGCTCGGTATCTAAGAGCAATCATGAAGCTGAATGCCAAGTTATTTGGTAATAAGACTTAAGAGGATGAACCTCCATTGCTCATCAATGAACTGAATGCCTTGGTTCAGCTGAAAATACCTCAGAAGAAACCCAATCCTGGAAGGTTCTTAATACCTTGTACTATAGGCACCATGACCTTTGAAAAGGCTCTGTGTGACCTGGGGTCAGGTATAAGCCTCATGCCACTCTCTGTAACAGAGAAACTAGGAATCTTTGAGGTACAAGCTGTAAGAATCTCACTAGAGTTGACAGACAAATCAATGAAACAGGCTTATAGACTTGTAGAGGATGTCTTAGTGAAGGTTGAAGACCTCTACATCCCTGCTGACTTCATAATCCTAGACACCAGGAAGGATGAGGATGAATCCATCATTCTTGGAAGACCCTTCCTAGCCACAGCAAGAGCTGTGATTGATGTGGACAGAGGAGAGTTGGTCCTTCAATTGAATGAGTACTACCTTTTGTTTAAGGCTCAAGGATCTTCCTCTGTAACCATGGAGAGGAAGCATCAAAAGCTTCATCCAATTCTCTCCATACAGAGTCAAGTAGAGCCCCTACACTCAAACTCTAAGTTTGGTGTTGGGAGGCCACAATCATGCTCTGAGCATCTGTGAAGCTCTGAAAGAGCTTCCTGTCAAGCTATTGACATTAAAGAAGTGCTTATTGGGAGGCAACACAATCTTATTTATCTATGTTAATTACGGTTTTATTTTATTTTCCAGTGTTAGTCTATGTTTTCTTTAGGTTGGTGATCATGTGGAGTCACAAAAATAGCTAAAGAATTATAGCGGAATAAAAAATAGCATAAAAAATAGCACACCCTGGAGGACAGACTTACCGGCGTTTAAACGCCAGTAAGGATTGCAAAATGGGCGTTTAATGCCCAGGCCAGCATTCTGGGCGTTAAATGGCAAAAATGGCACACAGACTGGTGTTTAACGCCAGAAAAGGGTGTCTGGTGTCTGGTTGGCATTAAACGCCAGAATTGGCAGCCAGACTGGCGTTTAAACGCCAGAAATGAGCATCAGCCTGGCGTTTAACACCATAAATGGCACACAAAGGGCATTTAAACGCCAAAAAAGTGCAGGAATGAGAAATCCTTGACATCTCAGGATCTGTGGACCCCACAGGATCCCCACCTACCCCAACTCACTCTCTCCTTCACACCTTTCCATAACACTCTTCCCCAAACACCATTCACCTATCACATCCTACCCTCTTCCCCATAATCTCTCCATCATTCACATCCATCCACTATTTCCCAAAAACCCATTATAAAACCCCACCTACCTCACCATTCAATTCAAAACACTTCCCTCCCAAGCCCACCCATTCTCACACGGATCCCCTCTCTCTCTTACCCTATAAATATCCCTCCTCACTCCTTCATTTTTACACTTCATAACCACCTAGAACCCCCCTTGGCCGAACCACTCACCCCCCTTTATCTCCTTTATTTCTTATTTGTCTCCTCCTTTCTTTCTTCTTTTGCTCGAGGACGAGCAAACCTCTTAAGTTTGGTGTGGGAAAAAGCTTTGCTTTTTATTTTTCCATAACCATTAATGGCACCTAAGGCCGGAGAAACCTCTGGAAAGAGGAAAGGGAAGGCAGTTGCTTCCAGCTCCGAGTCATGGGAGATGGAGAGATTCATCTCAAAGGTCTATCAAGACCACTTCTATGAAGTTGTGGCCAAGAAAAAGGTGATCCCTGAGGTCCCCTTCATGCTCAAAAAGAGTGAATATCTGGAGATCCGATGTGAGGTTCGGAGAAGAGGTTGGGAAGCTCTCACCAATCCCATCCAACAAGTCAGAATCTTAATGGTTCAAGAGTTCTATGCTAATGCATGGATCACTAAGAACCATGATCAAAGTATGAACCTGAACCCAAAGAATTGGCTCACAATGGTTCGGGGAAAATACTTGGATTTTTGTCCAGAAACTGTGAGGTTGGCATTCAACTTGTCAATAATGAGAGGAGATTCTCATCCTTTCACTAGATGAGTCAACTTTAATCAAAGGTTGGACCAAGTCCTCATGGACATCTGTGTGGAAGAAGCCCAATGAAAGAGAGACTCCAAAGGCAGGCCGGTTCAACTAAGAAGGCCTGACCTCAAACCCGTGGCTAGAGGATGGTTGGAGTTTATCCAACGCACTATCGTTCCTACTAGCAACCGGTCCAAAGTAACTGTGGATCGGGCTATCATGATCCATAGTATCATGATTGGAGAGAAAGTGGAAGTTCATGAGATCATACCTCTAGAACTATACAAGGTGGCTGACAAGCCCTCCACTTTGGTAAGGTTAGCCTTTCCTCATCTCATATGTCTTCTATGCAATTCAGACGAAATTGTCATAAAGGAAGACATCCTCATTGAAGCAGACAAGCCCATAACTAAAAAGAGGATGAAGCAAAGAAGAGAGCCGACTCATCGACCTCAACAAGAGCATAAGGAATCCCCTCATCAAGAAATCCCTGAGATGCCTCAAGGGATGCATTTTCCTTCACACAAATATTGGGAGCAACTAAACACCTCTTTAGGAGATTTGAGTTCTAATATGGAGCAACTAAGGATGGAGCACCAAGATCACTCCATTATCCTCCATGAAATTAGAGAGGACCAAAGATCCATGAGGAAGGAGCAACAAAGGCAAGGAAGAGATATTGAGGAACTCAAGCACTCCATAGAATCTTCAAGAGGAAGAACTAGCTGCCGTCACTAAGGTGGACCCATTCTTTAATTTTCTTGTTCTTATTTTTCTGTTATTCGGTTTTTATGCTTTATGTTTTGTCTATGTTTGTGTCTTTATTACATGATCATTAGTGTTTAGTGTCTACGTCTTAAAGCTGTGAATGTTCCATGAATCTTTCACCTTTCTTAAATGAAAATTGTTTCTATTTGCAAAAGAACAAGAAGTACATGAATTTCAAATTTTATCTTGAAATTAGTTTAATTATTTTGTTGTGGTGGCAATACTTTTTATTTTCTGAATGAATGCTTGAATAATGCATATTTTTTATAGTGAAGTTTATGAATGTTAAAATTGTTGGCTCTTGAAAGAATAATGAAAAAAGAAAAATATTATTGATAATCTGAAAAATCATAAAAAATTTATTCTTGAAGCAAGAAAAAGTAGTGAAAAACACAAAGCTTGCGAAAAAAATGGCAACAAATAAAGAAAAAGAAAGAAAAAGAAAAAGCAAGCAGAAAAAGCCAATAGCTCTTTAAACCAAAAGGCAAGAGTAAAAAGCCAGTAACCCTTTAAACTAAAAGGAAAGGGTAAAGAGGATCCAAGGCTTTGAGCATCAGTGGATAGGAGGGCCCAAAAGAATAAAATCCTGGCCTAAGCGGCTAATTCAAGCTGTCCCTAACCATGTTCTTGTGTCATGAAGGTCCAAGTGAAAAGCTTGGGACTGAGTGGTTAAAGTCGTGATCCAAAGCAAAAGAGTGTTCTTAAGAACTCTGGGCACCTCTAACTGGGGACTCTAGCAAAGCTGAGTCACAATCTGAAAAGGTTCACCCAGTTATGTGTCCGTGGCATTTATGTATCCGATGGTAATACTGGAAAACAAGATGCTTAGGGTCACGGCCAAGACTCATAAGTAGCTGTGTTCAAGAATCAACATATTAAACTAGGAGAATCAATAACACTATCTGAATTCTGAGTTCCTATGGATGCAAATCATTCTGAACTTCAAAAGATAAAGCGAGATGCCAAAACTGTTCAAAAGCAAAAAGCTACTAGTCCCGCTCATCTAATTAGAACTAAGCTTCATTGATATTTTGAAATTTATTGCATATTCTCTTATTTTTATCCTTTTTTGTTTTTGGTTGCTTGGGGACAAGAAACAATTTGAGTTTGGTGTTGTGATGATCGGATAATTTATATGCTTTTTGGCATTGTTTTTACATAGTTTTTAGTATGTTTTAGTTACTTTTTATTATATATTTATTAGTTTTTATTCAAAATTCACATTTCTGGACTTTACTATGAGTTTGTGTGTTTTTGTGTAATTTCAGGTATTTTCTGGCTGAAATTGAGGGACCTAAGCAAAAATCTGATTCAGAAGCTGAGAAAGGACTGCAGATGCTGTTGGATTCTGACCCTCCTGCACTCGAAGTTGATTTTCTGGAGCTATAGAAATCCAATTGGTGTGCTCTCAATTGCGTTGGAAAGTAGACATCTTGGGATTTCCAGCAATGTATAATAGTCAATACTTTTCCCAAGATTTGATGGCCCAAACTGGCGTTAAAACGCCCACTAGAGACCCTTTTCTGGCGTAAAACGCCGAAATTGGCACCAGAACTGGAGTTAAACGCCCAAACTGGCATCCAAGCTGGCATTTAACTCCAAGAATGGCCTATGCATGTGAAAGATTCAAAGCTCAACCCAAACAGACACCAAGTGGGCCTCGGAAGTGGATTTCTGCACTATCTGCAGTTTGTTACCTATCTTCTGTAAACCCTAGTAACTAGTTTAGTATAAATAGCACTTTTTACTATTGTATTGGGGCTTATGCCATTTTTCACATTTGGAAGGCTGGCCATTCGGACATGCCTAGACCTTTTTCTCTTATGTATTTTCCAACGGTGGAGTTTCTACACCTCATAGATTAAGGTGCGGAGCTCTATTGTTCTTCATGAATTAATGCAAGTACTATTGTTTCTCTTTCAATTCATACTTACTTCTTCTCCAAGATATACTCTCGTACTTAATTCAGTTAAGTCAGAATGAAGGGGTGACCCGTGACAATCACCCACTTTCTTCGTTACTCGCTTAGCCAAGATCCGCGTGCCTGACATCAACAAGTGGTCTACATAATGTTCAATGTAGTCATTGGATGACAGTTGGAGTATAATCTCTTGGGTATCTGATCCATGGACCGAGTCCGTGAGGTTAGAACCTTCGTGGTATAGGCTAGAACCAATTGGCAGCATTCTTGAGATTCGGAAAGTTAAACCTTGTCTGTGGTATTCAGAGTAGGATCTGGGATGGGATGACTGTGGCGAGCTTCAAACTCACGAATGTTGGGCGCAGTGACAGTATGCAAAAGGATAGAGAGATCCTATTCCGACACAAGTGAGAACCGACAGATGATTAGCCGTGCGGTAGCTGTGCCTGGTATTTTTCATCTGAGACGAGAAATCCGACAGTTGATTAGCCGTATAGAAATCGTACCTGGACCATTTTCACTAAGAGGACGGATGGTAGCCATTGACAACGGTGATCCACCAACATACAGCTTGTCATGGAAGGGAGCACGCATGATTAAATGAAGACAATAGGAAAGCAGAGGATCAGAAACAACAAAGCATCTCCAAATGCTTATCTGAAATTTCCACCAATGATTTACGTAAGTATCTTTATTTGAATTTACGTTTTATTTATCTTTCAATTATCAAAACTCATAACCAATTGAATCCGCCTGACTAAGATTTACAGGATAACCATAGCTTGCTTCAAGACAGCAATCTCCATGGGATCAACCCTTACTCGCATAAGGTTTTATTACTTGGACGACCCAATGCACTTGCTGGCTAGTTGTATCGAAGTTGTGACAAGTGTGAATCACAATTCCATGCACGAGGAATGCAAGAAAGTAAGAAATATAAATAGCAAGAAAGCAAATAAACATGCAAGGAATGTAAATGGCAACTCAAAGCAAGAATTGGGGATTTTAGGATTCCTATCCTAGTTATGGACCACAAATATGGCAATTGTGTGGCGTCAATCCAAATTAGTCAATCCTCCTTGAAAATTAGTCAAAAGGGCATAATTGGTCTCAATCCATAGGTCCTAGTTAACTCACTAATTACTTAGTGAAAGACTAGCGTCAATGAAAACCAAACCAACTAGTCATTCCTACACAATGCGGAATAGACATCCACAACTCAATTTCACACAAACACCCAATTTCTAAACCAAGAGTGTGAAAACTAAACATGCAAGAAATTAAGCATCAAAGCAATGAAAGTCAAAGCAATTAAAGACAAGGAAAGTAAACTTCAAATGCAAGAAAACCTCTTGGTAAGTAATTGAGAGCTAAGGTTACCTATCCTAGACATTGACCACAAACACATGATGATTATGAAGAGTTAATTCTACTTAGTCAACCTTACATCGAAGATAAGTCAAGTTGGCATAGTTGATTTCAATCCCTAAGTCCTATGCCAACACTAATGGGTCACATAGAGTCAAGGGAGACCAAATCAACTAACTACTCTAATGTATCAAACAAGAATGGACATTAATGACTCAAGGATCACCAAAGTCAATAATTTCAAGCCAAGAGTGTAGAAAAACTATGTAAAAACTAAGCCAAGCATTTTATCAAATACTTGGTGTGCATGAGAATAATATTAAATTGCAATAAAATAAATTCTAAAGCTACTGAAGTAAGAAAATTATAACAACAACAAAAGGAAGTAATAAATGACATGAAAACATAAATTTACATTAATTAAAATTAAATTAACAAAGTGTTCATAACATGAAATTGACATAAAAGAAAAAATAACAAAAGAGATGAAGAAGATAAAGACAAGAAAGCATAGAAACATAAAGGAAACTACATTAAAACAAGAAATAAAGACTAAAATTAAAGAGAAATTAACTAATAAAACCCTAATTCTAGAGAGAGGGGGAGCTTCTCTCTCTAGAAAACTAAAGCAAAAACATAGAAAACCTAAACCTAATTGCCCCCCTCCCCCTTCATTCCTCTTCACTTTGGCCTTAAATAGCTTTAGAAATGAGTTGGATTGGGTTTTGGGGGCCCAGAAATCACCCCCAGCGGTTTCCAATTAACAAGCTCACGTCCAGGGACCTGTGCGGACGCACAGATGTGTGCGTCCGTACACTTGCTGAATAATAACTTGTGCATACGCACAAGTACCTGTGTGTACGCACACTTAGACTTATGTCCACTATCATAAATTGCATATCATTTTGAAGCGGACGTTAGATTTCCAATGCCGCTAAAACTGCCTCATTTGGACCTCTGTAGCTCAAGTTATGACCAATTTAGTACAGAGAGGTCAGGACTCGCAGCTTTCCAAATCCCATTTCTTCATGGTTTCTTCCTTTTTGCATGCTCTTCTCCTCACTTATCGAACCCATGCTTGCCTTGGAAACCTGAAATCACTTAACAAATACATCAAGGCACCAAATGGGATTAAAGTGAATAGAATTGATTAAAATTAAGTACAAAAGAGAATATTTTCACTTTTAAGCACAATTTAGGGAGAAATCTCAAAAGCATGTTATTGAGGTGAATAAATATGGGTTTATGTGATGGAATCCACTCAAATCAAACCAAAATATATCGTAAAGTATGGATTCATCAATTTCTCCACACTTAAACAATAGCATGTTCTCATGTTAAACACAACGAAAGGAGATGAATGAAGGGGAAATAATTTATTTAATGCAACTACCTATATGCATGCAACTATACTAAATGCTATCTACCTATTTTTACAATATGATTCCTATTGGGTTTGGTAAAAACCAACAAAAGAACCTCAAATAATGCATGAGAGATGCATATGTTCCAAGTAATGAATGCACGAGTGTTTTCTCACTTTTTCAAATATTTTCAATTAACACCCAAAGCACTAACTACCAAAGTTTTTCCACAAATTCTCCCACACTTGATTAACATACACACTCAAACCCAAACTAATCAAAGATACAAATCAAGGACATAATGGTTTTTCACTTAGGGTGAATGATGTGCTTACAATGAGAACAAATGGGAATTAAAAGGCTCAAAAATGGTTTGCAAAGGTAGATGTAAGGGTTGGCCATATGGGTTAGTGAGTTCAAATTAAAAAAAATGGCCTCAATCATACTAAATGCAATTCAAAACATCAAATATAGGACATATAGACTAAAGCAAATCTAAGATCACAATCATGAAAGGAGTTTTATCACATAGAACAAACATTGTGGTTAAAATATGCAACCACACAATCAAAGCTCAAATCTCACCTGGTATTTGTTCAAGCTCTTTTCTATGTTACATAAAATGATGCTTCAAGTAAGTTCAAAAACAAATTTTCAAATCTAATCAATGGAATGCCCAAAAAGGAGATTTCTTGAAAATACTAAGCAAATATTCACAAAAATATAGCTACTAAAAACAAAAGAATAATGCAAAGTGTTGAGAAAGAGAAAGTTATGCCCCAAAAGTTGCGAATCCTCCCCCACACTTAAACGTTACACGGTCCTCCATGCATGCACTCAATCTGGGGGTGAAGAGATGCTCTAAGAGCCTCCACTTTCAGATGGTGGGCACCGGGGCTCCGGGTTGCTGTAGAAAACAATTAAACAAGAATTGAGGAAAAAGAAGTTATTGTGGTATAATAAAGACAATGTGTGTATTCTAAATGCGCGCACAATTTTGAACACAACACATTGGTCGGGTAAAATGATAACCACAAAAGCAAAGGAAAGCATGTTTCTCAATCAAGTAGCCTAGGTTGCAAATAAAGAATACGCAAAACTTAAGGCACAAGCAACCCTAGGTAACCACAAAAATGAATTGAGTATTTGAGATATTAGATGTTGAAATTGTGCAAGTGAAAGTATAAAATTAATAGAAAATAACACAATTAACAATAGCCAATTCAATGATGAAAAGAGACTACTTATTCATCCCTAGGAATAATGAAATAATCACATGTATAAGGTGCTTGTTACAAAAAGTGACAAGTCTTCATAAGAATCAAGTCAAGTCAACTAAAAAAAATGCAAAGCATTAACAAGGAACAAATACCTTGTTATGTGATTATATTCACTTAAGAAAATGATGACTAAGTAGTTCAACTCAATTCACTAAGGTAAAGTGCACAATTCATGATTAAAATGCCAAATAAGGGTATAGCCTAACACATATGGTCGCGACAACATATGAATCAAACTCACAATACATTTAGGCAATCAAACAAAGACTCAATGCTTAGTGCACATAGTCATCAACAATTAAACCAAAAGTCAATCAAGAAGTAACCCAACACTCATCAACCAAACACTTGCAACTTATTCAATTCATAAATAACTAAACAAAAACTAACATAATTACTAAAATAAAAATGAAATGCAAAGAAAACAAAGTGAAGCATTTAGAGAAAAAGGCAAAAGCAAGAGAAGAGAGGGGTGGAAGAAATAAGAAGAGAAGAAGTAGAGAGAAAAAAAAGAAAAGAAGTGTAATGATAAGGAAACAAGAGCGTGCGTACGCACAGGGTCGTGTGCGTACGCACACTAGGTGAAACAGGGGAGGTGTGCGTTCGCACAAAGTGTGCGAATGCTCCAAGCAGAAGAGGAATTAAGAAGTGTGCGCGTGCACAGAAGGTAAAGAAATGGAGGGTGAGCGGACACACAAGTGTGTGCGAGCGCTCTGAACAGAGAGGGGATTAGAAGGTGTGCGTACGCACAAGCTTGTGCGCACGCACAGAACACTTTTTTTTAACAAAAAAAATGAAGCGTCAAAATTGTCAGCTATCTCGCTGTCCGTGCATACACACAAAACGTAAAAAGTAGAGGGTGCAGATGCACAAGGCGTGCTAACGCTCCCAGCAAAAGGTCGGTGCGCGCGTATAGAACGCGAAAATTGGGGTTGTGTGCGTTCCCACAAGTGTGTGCGCACGCACATGCTCTGTTTTTTCTAAAAAAAATTTTAGTGCTCTAAGGCACCAAACATGATGTCCAAAATAGCTTCTCAACTCCAAAACATATTATTCATAATCTAAACTAACATCTAAGCAAATTAAGCTTGAAATTAAACTATACCTAAGCTATTTACAAGAGACAAAATGCAATGAATTGAAACTATATACAAAGAGAGGGTTAGAAAGGTGTTACTATGGTAGGGTGTCTCCTACCTAGCACTTCTATTTAGAGTCTTTAAGTTGGACTTTATTGAGAAGCTCTAACAATGCTTAGGTCTCCATATTCTCCATTGATTGCACCAAGCTTTAGTAGAGTGTCCAACAAGCCATGAGCTCCCAACAAGAAAAACAAAAAGTAAACAAGAGAAGCATATTTACAATAGCAAATAAAAAGCAAGATATTGACATACTAACATATTCACGAAAGCCAAAAACAAGTAAGCAACATATGTACAATCAACCAAAAATAAGCTATATAGATATTAACATATTTACAATACAAAAACACATAGACCATTGCAACTCCCCGGCAATGGCGCCAAATTTGATAATGGCCAAATTGCATAGGTTAGGAATTTATCTCAAAATAGAAGTGGCGCTATAAGTATAGTCCTAACCCGACAATTTGACCATAAATCAAATGTTAAATTCAAATCAAACCAGGAGTTTTAAATCTTGGGTCGTTCTCCCTAGGAGTTGCAATGAAATGTACATTTATTGGCTATGAGAGAGCACGGGGAATTGGGAATGCAAGAAAGTAAGAAATGTAAATAGCAAGAAAGCAAATAAACATGCAAGGAATGTAAATGGCAACACAAAGCAAGAATTGGGGAAATTAGGATTCCTATCATAGTTATGGACCACAAACATGGCAATTGTGAGGGGTCAATCCAAATTAGTCAATCCTCCTTTAGAATTAGTCAAAAGGGTATAATTGGTCTCAATCCATAAGTCCTAGTCAACTCACTAATTACTCAATGAAAGACTAGCATCAATGGAAACCAAACTAATTAGCCATTCCCACACAATGCGGAATGGACATCCACAACTCAATTCCAACCAAACACCCAATTTCTCAAAGTGATTAAAGACAAGGAAAGTAAACTTCAAATGCAAGAAAACCTCTTGGCAAGTAATTGAGAGCTAAGGTTACATATCCTAGACATTGACCACAAACACATGATGATTATGAAGAGTTAATCCTACTAAGTCAACCTTACATCGAAGATAAGTCAAGTAGGCATAGTTGATTTCAATCTCTAAGTCCTATGTCAACACTAATGGAGCACATAGAGTCAAGGGAGACCAAATCAACCAACTAGTCTAATGTATCAAATAAGAATGGACATCAATGACTCAAGGATCACCAAAGTCAACAATTTAAAGGCAAGAGTGAAGAAAAACTATGTAAAAACTAAGCCAAGCATTTTATCAAATACTTGGTGTGCATGAGAATAATATTAAATTGCAATAAAATAAATTCTAAAGCTAGTAAAGCAAGAAAATCAAAACAATAACTAAAGGAGGCAATAAATGACATGGAAACATAAATTTGCATTAATTAAAATTAAAGTAACAAAGTGTTCAAAACATAAAATTGACATAAAAGAGAAAATAACAAAAGAGATGAAGAAGATAAAGACAAGAAAGCATAAAAACATAAAGGAAACTACATTAAAACAAGAAATAAAGACGAAAATTAAAGAGAAATTAACTAATAAAACCCTAATTCTAGAGAGAGTGGGGAGCTTCTCTCTCTAAAAAACTAAAGCAAAAACATAGAAAACCTAAACCTAATTACATCCCCTTCATTCCTCTTCACTTTGGCCTTAAATAACTTCAGAAATGAGTTGGATTGGGTTTTGGAGGCCCAGAAATTGCCCCCAGCGGTTTCGAATTAACGAGCTCACGTGCAGGGACCTGTGCGGACGCACAGATGTGAGCGTCCGCACACTTGCTGAATCCTGACTTGTGCATACGCACAAGTACCTGTACGTACGCACATTTAGACTTATGTCCACTATAATAAATTGCTTATCATTTTGAAGCCCCGGATGTTAGATTTCCAATGCCGCTGAAACCGCCTCATTTGGACCTCTGTAGCTCAAGTTATGACCAATTTAGTACAGAGAGGTCAGAATTGGCAGCTTTCCAAATCCCATTTCTTCATGGTTTCTTCCCTTTTACATGCTCTTCTCCTCACTTATCCAACCCATGCTTGCCTTGGAAACCTGAAGTCACTTAACAAATACATCAAGGCACCAAATAGGATTAAACTGAATAGAACTGATTAAATTAAGTACAAAAGAGCATGTTTTCACTTTTAAGCACAATTTAGGGAGAAATCTCAAAAGCATGCTATTGAGGTGAATAAATGTGGGTTTATGTGATGGAATCCACTCAAATGAAACCAAAATATATCATAAAATATGGATTCATCACTTTCTCATTCTTATCTTCCCTATTCTTTATAGCTTTGTTTAGTTTCTATTAGTCAACCCATTCCCTGTTACAATTCAGTCATTTACATTTCTATCATTTATCTTTTAACAATTTATCTTTATGCTCTTTACAATTCAACACTCTACTGCTTTCTTTATCTTCAAGTCATTTACAATTCTGTCAATTAAATTTCTGCACTCAACACTTATTCTTGATTAACTTAACTAAGTTACCCTGCTAACTAAAGTTGTTCAATCAATCAATCCTCGTGGGATCGACCTCACTCTCTGTGAGTTTTTACTTGGCGATGATTCGGTATACTTGCCAAAGGAGTTATTGTAATCATACAGTAATTTCCACTCATCACATACCCCTAATCAGAGCAAGTAACTTTGAGATAAACCCTCAACTCATTACTTTGGTGCAGCAAAACTGCCAGTATTGTGGACTTCCACAAGAAGAATGATAAGCCGCTATTTTACAGTTTATCTTGTGCTTAACTTAGTGATTTTTATCCACTATTCTCACACTTATTCATAGAAATAGCATGTTTTACATTTTCCTTCCTAATTTTGTACTATAATTGAAAACATGCTTCTTTGGCCTTAAATTTGCTATTTTTAATCCTCTCTTATTACCATTCGATATCGTGATATGTTTGCTGAGTGTTTTCAGAGATTACAGGACAGGAATGGCGTAGAGGATGGAAAGGAAGCATGCGAAAATGGAAGGAATACAAGAAATTGAAGGAATTACAATGCTATCAAGCCTGACTTCTTCGTACTAAATCAGACATAACATGAGCTACAGAGGTCCGAATTAGGTGGTTCCAGTTGCGTTGGAAAGCTAACATCTGGGGCTTCAAAATGATATGCAATATACTATAGTTGCCTTGCTGTTAGGCAACGCGTACGCGTGGATGACGCGTACGCATGGATAGTGCGGCAGACAAGCATCGCGTACGCGCAGGCGACGCGTACGCATGACGGAGCCACGTATTGTACGTATTAGATATTGCTGGCTGCAATTTCTGGTCTATTTTTGGCCCAATTTTAAGCCCAAAAATACATATTAGAGGCTGGGAGTGGAGCAGAATTAGATATACAATTCATTATTCATAATTTAGGTTTTAGATGTAGTTTTTAGAGAGAGAGGCCGCCTCCTCTCTTTAGATTTTAGGATTTTAGTTTAGTCTTTCTCAGTTTCAGATTTTCTATTATTCTCTAATTTAGTTCTTCTTTTACTTTTATTTATTCTATTACTTTAGTTCATCTATTCCTCTTGTTGATTTCTCTATTTTCCCAATTTAGTTTATGAATTCTCTATGTTTGATTCAATTTTCTTATTAATGCAAGTAGAGGTATTTTATGTTTATTGCTTCTTCCTTCATTTGTTTTCATTGATGTTTGCGATTGGTTATTTAGATTTAATATTCTCTTATTAATTTTGCATGTTTTTATTTTGTGCCTTCCAAGTGTTTGATAAAATGCTTGGTTGGATTCTAGATTAGACTTATATCCTCTTGGCTTTGGTTGAGTAATTGGTGACACTTGAGTTATCAAACTCCTTTGTTGATTGATAATTAAAAGTTGTTAGTTGATTTGGATTCCCCTAAAGCTAGTCTTTCCTTAGGAGTTGACTAGGACTTGAGGAATCAAATTGATTCATCCACTTGACTTTCCTCCAAAGTTAGAGGTTAACTAAGTGGGAGCAATGGATAATTCTCATCACAATTGATAAGGATAATTAGGATATGACTTCTAGTTCTCATACCTTGCCAAGAGCCTTTCTTAGTTGTTAGTTTATTTCTTTTGACATTTACATTTCTTGCTCATTATCTCAAAAACCCAAAAAAAAAGATACTTCATAGCCAATAACAATAACACTTCCTTGTAATTCCTTTGAGAGACGACCCGAAGTTTGAATACTTCGGTTATTATTTTTAAGGGGTTTGTTACTTGTGACAACCAAATTTTTGTATGAAAGGATTATTGTTGGTTTGGAAACTATACTTTCAACGAGATTTTATTTGTGAAATTCTATACCATCAAAAGTCCGTTCATCAAAATGGCGCCGTTGCCGGGGAATTGCAAATGTGTGCTTTATTATTGGTTATTGTTAATATTGTGACTATTTTTTATTTTCGTTTCTTTGTTAGTTGCTTCTAGTTTTAGGAATTTATTTTCATTATTTCTTATTAATTTTTTTATTTTCTTTTACTACCACAAAAATTTATTATAACTTCTAAACCATCAATCTTCCGTTCTTTGCCAGGGAATTGCAAATGTGTGCCTTATTATTGGTTATTGTAAATACTTTTCTTTTACTTGTTTATTTGTTTTTGTTTTCCCTTCTTATTTCTAATAACTACTATTAATTCTCACGCCTCTCGCTTTGAGTTTGGTTCTACTTTTGTTGAAAGGAATGGAAGCCATAACAGGAATATGCATCAAGGTCTAAGTAATCAAAGATGGATGGAGCCAAAAGGATATGATCAACCCTTGAGGCAACAACACCTTCCAAGATATCATGAACAGAAACCATTCTACAATGCATGCCAAATTGATAGATTTGGTGGACCCCCTTGTAGCTACCAACAAGCCCTACCCTATGCTCAGAGACCATCCTCTCAACATAACTTCGAACCACCATACTCACTAGCCACTTTTCACCATTCGCCACCGTATAACCCTTATCCGCCCCAACACCAATCCAATTACTCCCAAGAACCACCACTCCCTTATGCACCATGTCCATACCCATCGAGCCAAGAATCACAGGTTCGCTTCAAAGAATCAGTAGACGAATTTCATGCAACCCTTCATCAACTGGAGCAAGCAATAAATCAATTATCTTCCAGACGTTCAGACACTCAACAACCCCCCATGGCTTCATGTGGAGAACCTAATAAAGAACGTAGCATGAAGGAGACACTAAAAACTCCAGTGGACAGTATAGAGCATAACTTTGTACTAGAACAAGTAGAGAAAGCTGTCATTATAGAAGAAGAAGAGTTGGTAAAAGATTTAGGAGATGCCGAACCTCCACAGGAATCCAGAGTTGTGGAGAATTCTGTCAAAGACGTTACAATTGATCCTAAGGAGGATAGTGCACAACCGCCAGGGCAGGTATCTTATGAGGAATTGGACGAAATAACCCAAGACACATGTTCCCTTGATGATGACAATCACAAGTGAATTCTTTGAGATAAAAGAATCTTCCTCAAGTGAATACGAAGATGATGCAGAGGTAGACTTTTCTCAACCTCCTAGTTATGACTCAAGTGATGAGGAAGATATCGAAGACTTTGATCAAGACATGGTTGAAATGGAAGAAATTTGCAAAGAAGTGGAGGAATTCACAGAAGACCACAAGGGAGTAGAGCTTCCAGAACCACAGAAAACACCTATCCCAAGGCCATTACCACCCAACACAAACTTCAAGTGGGTAAAATCCTTGACCTTTATCTTCAATTTTCCACTTGAATATGGTTTGCTTGAAACAGATGGCCAGCTTAGAGCTCTTTGCGGCTTTAAGAGCAAAAGGGAAATGACTCACACTCAGAGCTGGTATGCAAGATTCAATGAGGTTTCACACTTCAATTTGAGGTGTAAGGATTATTGTCAAGCTCAATTGAAAGGATCTCGGAAGCTGTTTGGTCACTGCAGTGAGAATTCAGACTACTCACCACCCGGATGGAAAAATGCAGATCAAGACAAAAATGGGTGTGAAAGCAAAGTTTGGGATCCTGGAATCTCTTCTGACATTCAACACCTCGGGAGCCTGGAAACCTATTTGAAATTGCTCAAAGGCTTCACGTGCCTTGTTTGGGACCCCAGAGGATGCAGGCATGCCAAACACTAGTGGAGATTTCTAGACGAATTCAAGCACAAGCCACCATAGCAGAAAGCTCATCAAATGTCCAACTTAAGGACTTTAACTAAAATTGCTAGGTGGGAGACAACCCACCATGGTATGATCGTTCCTTCTCCATTCTACTCTGTTTTTGAATTTTGTTTGAACCTGAAATTTTTGCATGACATTCATTGCATTTTGCATTCTGCATACTGCATATAAAAAAATAAAAAAAATAAAAAATCACACGCGATGCGACAATGTCGCCGACGCTTCCGCGTCATAGGTGCATTGGAAAGAAAAGAAAATTGAACAGAGAGTCACGCGAAAGCGCGGCTGGAGGCGTGCCTTTGGCATAAATTGGTCCACGCGACCACGTTAATGACGCGTCCGCGTCATGTGGGAAAAAGGCCTCCCACGCGTCCGCGTCACCCACACGAATGCGTGCCTCAAAATCGACGTAAAACGGGTGTATGGCCGAAAGTTGAGCTAGAATTGGGCTGGACTCGTGCTAGAAGCACAAGCCCTGCCACGCGTACGCGTGCCCCACGCATCTGCGCCGTTTTCAAATTTAGGCCATCCACACGATCGCGTCGACCACGCGACCGCGTCACCCAAAGATTTGGCAATATAAATTTCAAACAGAGAGTTGCGCGACCGCGAGGCTGCCCTCGCGCTAATGGCACAAATCGATCCACGCGCCCATGTGGATGACGCGTCCACATCAATTCATAGAAGCGCTATCCGCGCGAACGCATCACTTACGCGTCCACGTCGAATGCGCCGCATAACTTATCTTAATCTGGCAAAATATCTTATCTTTTTCTTTCCCAAATCATACTTTTTCTTTTCCTTTCTTATTTCTTTCTTCCCCCTTCCTCCTTCTTCCTTCTTTTTTCTTCCTTCTTTCTCCTTTTTTTTTTATTTTCATGCATTTTTATGTTGGTGTTGGAGCTTTATTTGGATTTTACTTTATTATAACGGAGCTTGTGACTATTATAAGGATTGGTTTGACAATTGATATTTTAAATTTGGCTCTCATATATATTTGGATTTATTACTTTCATTCCTCTTTTAACTCACACTACTTGTAATCCACCTATATTTGAGATTATCATTCACAATTGTCATCATACAATTGCTCTTTAATCCAGCTTATTTTAAATTGATGCTTGACCTATGCTTCTCATGCCTTTGCCTGCATGCTTTTACACATCTTGCATCTAATTGATTTAATATGCCTTGCTATATTTCCATTGATGTCCTAATTGCATGTAGTCGCAACCATGTATTTAACACATTATCCCTTACCTTGGCATTGATTATCACTTGAACCTTTCTCCTCCCAGTTCTAACTATTTGAATTACATGTCCCTTTCCTTTCTCCCTTTTTCAGGATGGCTACCCAAAAGGATAACGAGAAAGCCTCTAAAGAAGCCACCGGCGAAGAGCGGAACGACATGAGCACCAGCTGGGGAACCACAACCCCCGCCTACCTGCACAGCTTTGCATACACCGAGGACGATGCAATCCTTAAGTGTGGGGAGGTCGATACTGATCTCCGTGGGTTAGTACCTTCCTGTCTCAACACCAACGTTTAAATTAGTTGTTGCATTTGCATGTTTGTTTGATTTTGTGCATATATTATCATTACTTGGTTGAAGTAATATTTTCTTTTTCAAGAAACTTTTTATAGTATTTCACTAATTTAAATTAAAAACTTTTTGACAAACTTGTTTGAAGAAATATTATTTTGGAACATGGTTTAGAGCTCAAACACACAAAACCAGTGAGATTCTGAGCCTATTTGATTGGTTGCATTTTACCAACCAATATTTTATTTTTGGTGTGTATTTTTCTCTCTAAAATTGTGATCTTTGTCTTGCTTAATTCTATATTTCCATTATTTGATGTATGCATGCACTTATATGATTGAGGCCTTGTTTCACTGAGCTTACATACCCATATGGCCTTACCTTTCATTATCCTTTGCAAACCAATGTTGAGCCATTTTACCCCGTTGTTCTTTACTTTAGCACATCATTAACTCTAAGCGAAAAACAATAATGTCCTTAATTTGAATCCTTGATTAGCTTAGACTAATGAAAGCGCTCATAAATTAAGTGTGGGGAAAGTGGGTTTGGAAACGTTTGGTTTGAGAATTGAGTATGTTAGACTTTGTGTGAAAATGTGAAAAATGTTAAGAACATGTTTATGCATTCAAAACCTTAATCATATGCAAAAAAGAAGAAAAAGAAAAAAAAAACAAGAAAAAAAGCAGAAAAATAAAAAGGGGACAAAATGCCCCAAAGTAAATGGTGATAGCAATGGACATGTACTGTACTCAAAACTTGGAATGCATAAATTTGTAGTAAACGCAGTTAATGGGTAGTTATTGATTTTATATTACATGGATTGTCCTAAGTTAGGTGGAAAGTTTATGTTAATTAAGGATTCAGATTTTAGTCCACTTGGCCAAATACAATCCTACCTTGACCCTAACCCCATTACAACCCTTAAAAGACCTCTTGATTTGTGTATTGGTGCATTAAATTTTTTGTTGATTGTTATATGAAAAGCAAGCTATAGAAAGCAAGATTAGTAGAGAATTGAGAGAATTGACCCTAGACACTTGAGAGTTAGAATGATATACACTACCATTAAGGGTTCAGTGCTTAATTCTATGTTCCCTGCCTTCATGAGCTATCTTCTTCTTGCAAGTTATTTGTACTTCATCTTTGTAAATTGAATTAGTGAAATCCAGTTCATATCTATTCTTGAAAGATTTATTTACTTTTTCACCAAGTAGGTAGAATCATTTTAGCATGTAGTTGCATTCACATTCGTAGGTTGCATTGCATGAGTCCTGCTTTTCCCTACTCATTTATTTTGTCTCCTTGAGCTTAGCATGAGGACATGCTAATGATTAAGTGTGGGGAGGTTGATAATGCACTATTTTATGGTTTATATTGTATTTAATTGAGTGGTTTTATCAAGCTTTTCACCCACTTATTCATATGATTTGCATGATTTTACAATCCCTTCCTAGTTTAGTTTTATTATTGAAAACATGCTTATTTGGTCTTAATTTAGCTAATCTTAATCCTCTCTTATTACCATTCGATGCCTTGATCTGTGTGTTAAGTGTTTCAGGCTTCATAGGGCAAGGATGGCGTAAGAAACGAAGAGGAAGCGTGCAAAAATGGAAGGAACACAAGGAATTAAGGAGATGACCAGCGAGAAGTCACGCGGTCGCATGGCTCATGCGACCACGCGAAATGGAAGGAATCAGAGTGACGCGTTCGCGTGCCTAACGCGACCGCGCGGACTGGAAGCTGCACGAATGACGCGAATGCGTGGACGACGCGCACGCGTGCTACGAAAAACGCTGAGTGACGCGATCGCGTGGACAACGCTGCCGCGTGACGTGCGCGATCTGCAGAATTACAGAAGTTGCTGGCAGAGATTATGGGCCGCATTTCAACCCAATTTTCGGCCCAGAAACACAGATTAAAGTAAGGGAACATGCAGAGACTCAAGACATCACTGGAGATCTCCAGTTATTCACTTTTCATAATTTTGATGTAGTTTTTAGAGAGAGAGGTTCTCTCCTCTCTCTTAGATTTTAGGATTAGGATTTCTTTTAGTCATTAGGATTGCTTCTTCGTACCAGGTTCAATAATTTATGTTTCTCTTCTATTTTTGTTTACTCTGAAGCTTTTATTTGTATTTGATTTATGTTGCCCGATTGGCTTATGAACTTTTCCATGTTAGAATTGACATCTCCATTCAATATAATTTGAGGTATTCCAGATATTTATGTTTTTGATTTAGCTTTCCATATTCTTGGTTCTGGTTGATTAATTGGTCACTCTTGAGTTATCAAACTCATCATGATTGATAATTGTTATTCTTGCTAATTAATTTAGATTCCTATAACTCTAGTCTTTCCTTAAGGAGTTGACTAGAACTTTAGGTGTTAAATTAATTTATCCACTTAACTTACCTTCATAGTTAGAGGTTGACTTAGTGGTAGTAGAAATATAATTCTCATCACCATTGATAAGTATAACTAGGATAAGACTTCCAGTTTTCATTCCTTGCCAAGAGATTTCTTCGTATTAATTTCTACAATCCATTTCTCCTGTTCAAAACTTTTTCAAAACCCAAAAACACCATTTTTCATAACCAATAATAAAACATACTTCCCTACAATTCCTTGATAAGACAACCCAAAGTTTGAATACTTTGGTTTATAAATTTTATTGGGTTTGTTACTTGTGACAACCAAACGTTTGTAAGAAAGGTTGATTGCTTGGTTTAGAAAATATACTTGTAACGAGAATTTATTATAACTTCTAAACCATCAATCTTCCGTTCTTCACCTACTTTTTGTCCTCATTCTATCTTTACCATTCATTGCCATGTCCCTTTCATTAAATTGTTCTTCTGCCTACCTATCCATCATAACAAGGCAAAGGAAGTGAATACAAACAAGTGGCGGCAAGCACATATCAATTAATATTCAAAGCTAAAAATTTGACTAACATTCCTTATGATTGTTCAACCAACCGTGACTCCTTTTGTGCTCTTATATAGTCTTGGAGGACACCAAACTTAGTGTTTGGCTATATGGTTCAAAGGGTTACTTCCTCCAAGTAATGTCATTGAGATCTCAATGGGATTATTGTCACCCTTGGTTAAACCATCATGAGAAACACTTTATTTTTTCTATTTTTAAACACGAACTAAAAATTATAAACATGGTTGCACTTTCATGAATTTCAAGACTCAAAAGAAATTTGACTCTCATGACTTGTTCTTACAGCATATAGAACACCAAAGTTAATGTTTGGCTATATACTCCAAGAAAACTCTTAGACATATGTCAAAATGGCAATATGATCATCATTTTTGAAAAGCATCTTAGTGTGCCTGTAGGCACACCAAACTTAGAATTGGATCATATGCTTCAAAATGTCATGGATAGTTGTCAAATTTGTCTATGAGAGCTTGAATTTATGTTAGAGCAACAATTATTATTCATACTGAAGCATTAAAAGCAAGGAAACTAAATCATGGGCTGCCTCCCATGGAGTGCTTCTTTAACGTCATTAGCTTAACGATTGGTTTACTATTAGGGCGGATTGTAATGCCTCAAATCTTCTCCCCTTAGAGTGAAGCTTTCTCCACTTGATTCCTTGATGATTTCTACATGTTCCAAGGAAAGGACATTTCTGATTGTGAACACTTGAGGTAACTGAGATGGAAGTGTTGGAAGCTGGATTGAGATTGGTGGATGGTGGGCTGATATAACCTTATCTCTAAGGAAAAAAACTTATGTAGGAATTTTCTTATTTCTCCATCCTCTTGGTAATTTCTTCATAACTCTTTTCTCTTCTTCTAGTAGTGCTCTAGTGGCTCTTGTGTTAGGGAGTTCCTTGTTAGCTGCTCTTCCTAACTCTTGTGGCTTCAGCTCTTTCTTGAGTTCTCTTGGTTGTTGTATCTCTTGAAATTCTTGCTTGTTCACCAAGGGTTGTTTCAGGGGTTCTGCTTCTGATCCACTGTTGCTTTCCTCTAGGCACATGCTACTGTGATCATCCTTTGGCTTTTTATATTGAAAACCAGCGTTGCAAGTACAGTTCTTAACCGATGAAAATTTCGCATATCAATTTAAAAAAGGGTTGTCACAAAATTAAGAATAAAATACTGGGAGTAGAATTCCCAGGTCGTCTCCCAACGAGTTGCTGAAAGAGTGCTATTTATTGATCAGAAATTTCTCAAGAAATTTGGAGTTTGGGGAATGGAAAAATAAATGGTTATAAATTAAAGAAGTGGAAATTGTAAAGGGATTTTATGTGATTAAAATAAAAGCTTTGACTAGGAGAAGATTAATTGGAAGTTCTATCCTTGTTGGATTTTCCCAAGAGTAATGGTGACAGGTTATTGTTTTTACTTAGTTAACCCTTACCGAATAAGGGAAAGTCAAGTAATTGAGCCAACTCTTATTCACAAGTCCTAATCCTCTCCCTTAGGAAGAATTAGCGTTAGTGACTAGAGAGCCAGCCAACAACTTCCAGCTACCAGTTAACTCTTAAGTATTCCAACTCAAGGGTCTTCTATTAATCAACTCCAAAGTCAAGTTGAGAACCTACTCCATTGACATGGATGCCATTTTCGCATGCATGTAAAAGGAGTAGGAGGAAGACATGATAATTAAACTTAATTGAAAATAATCAACAAATAAAGAAATTAAATGGAAAGGTATCTTTGCATTAATTAATTCCAAAATCGAAGGTATCCATATAACTATAAACAAGATAAACGGGAAATAAAAGAGTAAAGGAATAGAAAACAAACTAGAATGATAGAAACTTCACGGAGAGTAGAAACTCTTCTCAATATCCAACTCAAAAGCATAAAACTAGAAAATATATAAATCTATGAAGAACCCTAGAGGAAGTGGTAAAGTCTCTCCAAGATTCAAAAACTAAAACTAAAACTAATGAATGAGAATGTGTGAATGCCTTCTGAGTCTCCACTGTCCTTTGGCTCTAGTCTGTGTTTCTGGGCCAAAAACTGGGTCCAAACTTAGCCCAAAATTGCCCCCAGCATTTTCTGCAAATTCTGCACGTGGCGCATGTCACGCGTATGCGTCAGGTCTATGGTCTTCTGCGTGTGGCCCGCGTATGCGTCAAGTACGCTTCCGTGTTATTGTGGGATGTGTGGTAGCGCGAAATTGTGATCAATACTTTTCACAACACAAATAATCCCCAGTGATGAATCCAAAAACTTGGTGTTCAATACCATGGCATAAACACAACTTCGCACAACTAACCAGCAAGTGTACTGGGTCGTCCAAGTAATAAACCTTACGCGAGCAAGGGTCGATCCCACAGAGATTGTTGGTATGAAGCAAGCTATGGTCACCTTGTAAATCTTAGTCAGGCAAACTCAAATGGGTATGGTGATAAACGAATAAAACATAAAGATAAAGATAGAGATACTTATGTAATTCATTGGTAGGAATTTCAGATAAGCGTATGAAGATGCTTGTCCCTTCCGTCTCTCTGCTTTCCTACTGTCTTCATCCAATCCTTCCTACTCCTTTCCATGGCAAGCTCAAGCAAGGGTTTCACCGTTGTCAGTGGCTACCTCCCATCCTCTCAGTGGAAATGTTCAACGCACCCTGTCACGGCACGGCTATCCATCTGTCGGTTCTCAATCAAACCAGAATAGAATCCAGTGATTCTTTTGCGTCTGTCACTAACGCCCCGCCCTCAGGAGTTTGAAGCACGTCACAGTCATTCAATCATTGAATCCTACTCAGAATACCACAGACAAGGTTAGACCTTCCGGATTCTCTTGAATGCCGCCATCAATTCTAGCCTATACCACGAAGACTCTGATCTCACAGAATGGCTGGCTCGGTTGTCAGGCGATCAACCATGCATCGTGTATCAGGAATCCAAGAGATATTCACCCAATCGAAGGTAGAACGGAGGTGGTTGTCAGTCACACGTTCATAGGTGAGAATGATGATGAGTGTCACGGATCATCACATTCATCAAGTTGAAGAACAAGTGATATCTTAGAACAAGAACAAGCGGAATTGAATAGAAGAACAATAGTAATTGCATTAATACTCGAGGTACAGCAGAGCTCCACACCTTAATCTATGGTGTGTAGAAACTCCACCGTTGAAAATACATAAGAACAAGGTCTAGGCATGGCCGAATGGCCAGCCTCCCAATGATCTAAGAACTAGATGTCCAAAGATGATCAAAGGATCTAAAAATAATCCAAAGATCCAAAAATGAAAATACAATAGTAAAAGGTCCTATATATAGAGAACTAGTAGCCTAGGGTGTACAGAGATGAGTAAATGACATAAAAATCCACTTTCGGGCCCACTTGGTGTGTGCTTGGGCTGAGCATTGAAGCATTTTCGTGTAGAGACTCCTCTTGGAGTTAAACGCCAGCTTTGGTGCCAGTTTGGGCGTTTAACTCCCATTCTTGTGCCAGTTCCGGCGTTTAACGCTGGGAATTCTGAGGGTGACTTTGAACGCCGGTTTGGGCCATCAAATCTTGGGCAAAGTATGGACTATCATATATTGCTGGAAAGCCCAGGATGTCTACTTTCCAACGCCGTTAAGAGCGCTCCAATTGGACTTCTGTAGCTCCAGAAAATTCACTTCGAGTGCAGGGAGGTCAGAATCCAACAGCATCTGCAGTCCTTTTTAGTCTCTGAATCAGATTTTTGCTCAGGTCCCTCAATTTCAGCCAGAAAATACCTGAAATCACAGAAAAACACACAAACTCATAGTAAAGTCCAGAAAAGTGAATTTTAACTAAAAACTAATAAAAATATACTAAAAACTAACTAGATCATACTAAAAACATACTAAAAACAATGCCAAAAAGCGTATAAATTATCCGCTCATCACAACACCAAACTTAAATTGTTGCTTGTCCTCAAGCAACTGAAAATCAAACAAGATAAAAAGAAGAGAATATGCAATGAATTCCAAAAACATCTATGAAGATCAGTATTAATTAGATGAGCGGGGCTTTTAGCTTTTTGCTTCTGAACAGTTTTGGCATCTCACTCTATCCTTTGAAATTCAGAATGATTGGCTTCTTTAGGAACTCAGAATCCAGATAGTGTTATTGATTCTCCTAGTCAAGTATGATGATTCTTGAACATAGCTACTTATTGAGTCTTGGCCGTGTCCCAAAGCACTCTGTCTTCCAGTATTACCACCGGATACATACATGCCACAGACACATAATTGGGTGAACCTTTTCAGATTGTGACTCAGCTTTGCTAGAGTCCCCAATTAGAGGTGTCCAGGGTTCTTAAGCACACTCTTATTGCCTTGGATCACAACTTTTTTTCTCTTTTTCTCTTTTCTTTTTTTTTCATTTTCCTTTTCTTTTTTTTTTTTTTTGTATTCACTGCTTCTTCTTGCTTCAAGAATCATTTTTATGATTTTTCAGATCCTCAGTAACATGTCTCCTTTTTCATCATTCTTTCAAGAGCCAACATTCATGAACCACAAATTCAAAAGACATATCCACTGTTTAAGCATACATTCAGAAAACAAAAGTGTTGCCACCACATCAAAATAATTAAACTGTTATAAAATTCAAAATTCATGCAATTCTTTTCTTTTTCAATTAAGAACATTTTTCATTTAAGAAAGGTGATGGATTCATAGGACATTCATAACTTCAAGGCATAGACAGTAATGATCACAAGACACAAACATAGACAAACATAAGCACTAAAACTCGAAAAACAGGAAAATAAAGAACAAGGAAATTAAAGAACGGGTCCACCTTAGTGATGGCGGCTATTTCTTCCTCTTGAAGATCCTATGGAGTGCTTGAGCTCCTCAATGTCTCTTCCTTGTCTTTGTTGCTCCTCTCTCATGATTCTTTGATCTTCTCTAATTTCATGGAGGATGATGGAGTGTTCTTGATGCTCCACCCTTAGTTGTCCCATGTTGGAACTTAATTCTCCTAGGGAGGTGTTTAGTTGCTCCCAATAGTTTTGTGGAGGAAAGTGCATCCCTTGAGGCATCTCAGGGATCTCATGATGAGTGGGGTCTCTTGTGTGCTCCATCCTCTTCTTAGTGATGGGCTTGTCCTCATCAATAGGGATGTCTCCCTCTATGTCAACTCCAACTGAATAACAGAGGTGACAAATGAGATGAGGGAAGGCTAACCTTGCCAAGGTAGAGGACTTGTCCGCCACCTTATAAAGCTCTTGAGCTATAACCTCATGAACTTCTATTTCTTCTCCAATCATGATGCTATGAATCATGATAGCCCAGTCTATGGTAACTTCGGACTGGTTGCTAGTGGGAATGATTGAGCGTTGAATGAACTCCAACCATCCCCTAGCCACAGGTTTGAGGTCATGCCTTCTCAATTGAACCGGCTTCCCTCTTGAATCTCTCTTCCATTGGGCGCCCTCTTCACAAATAACTGTGAGGACTTGGTCCAACCTTTGATCAAAGTTGACCCTTCTAGTGTAAGGATGTTCATCTCCTTGCATCATGGGCAAATTGAATGCCAACCTTACACTTTCCGGACTAAAATCCAAGTATTTCCCCCGAACCATAGTAAGCCAATTCTTTGGATCCGGGTTCACACTTTGATCATGGTTCTTGGTGATCCATGCATTGGCATAGAACTCTTGAACCATTAAGATTCCGACTTGTTGAATGGGGTTGGTAAGAACTTCCCAACCTCTTCTTCGGATCTCATGTCGGATCTCCGGATATTCACTCTTTTTGAGTGAGAAAGGGACCTCGGGGATCACCTTCTTCAAGGCCACAACTTCATAGAAGTGGTCTTGATGCACCCTTGAGATGAATCTCTCCATCTCCCATGACTCGGAGGTGAAAGCTTTTGCCTTCCCTTTCCTCTTTCTAGAGGTTTCTCCGGCCTTGGATGCCATAAATGGTTATGGAAAAACAAAAAGCAATGCTTTTACCACACCAAACTTAAAAGGTTTGCTCGTCCTCGAGCAAAAGAAGAAAGAAGAGAGAAGAAGAAGAAGAAATGAGGAAGAAGGGAATGGCTCTGTGTTCGGCCAAAAAGGGGGAGAAGTAGTGTTTAGGTTGTGTGAAAATGAAGGAGTGAAGAAGGGTTTTTGGGGAAGAGGTGTAGAACCTATGCACAATTACTCAAGAGGGGGGGTGAATTGAGTATTGCAACAACAATGAATCTTTTTGCGAAAGTTAAAGACAATATAAAAAAGTGTTATTGTACTAGTATTTTTCCAAGAGCTTAACTCAATTGCTAAGCATTTATAAGGAGCTTTTACTTTCCAATAGACACCAACTCAAATAAATTGATCAAGCTTTTCACCAATCGGACTTAAGCCACTCCTTAAGTACTTACGAAGCTACTTTTCGATCACAATTTATTTGCTCAAAGGTAAAAGACAATAATATTGAAGAGATGAGTTTGGAGAGATGCAAACGCTATTTAGAGTGGTTCGGCACAATCCTTGTCCTACGTCCACTTTCTTTCTCAATCGCAATTGAGAAGTTCCACTATTGCCAAGCTTCAAGGTGCTCGCGCAAAACCTTTTACAATCCGAGTCCTTAGTTTCTAACACCTCACGGTATATGATCACCACTCGTATACTAACCCACTCCACTTAGAGATACCTTCTCTAAGATTTGCCTTGAGTACTTAGTATACCTCTTTGGTATCCTTACCGACTATAGTGTTTATAACTCTTGACTCAACCTTGGAGATCACACTCCAAATTACAAAGTGTACAAGAAAACAATTCTCAAAGAATTGTTGAGATGAAATGAGTACTCTCTAGAAGAGTGTATGATTACAAGTTTAGCACTATTGAACTAATTGATATTGCTCTCTCAAATTGTGTATTATAACGCCTTAAAAAATGTGTAGAATGAAAGAATATGAACAAGATAGTTTCCAAATACTCAAGTTAGTGAAATAAGGCTTCAATCCATCTATTTATAGATTCCCCAAACCTTAGAAACGTTGGGGAATTAATGGGATGGAGCCTTTATGTCAAAACTAGCCGTTTTTTATGTTTTTGAATTATTTGCATCGATGCATAACACTTTGCATCGATGCAAATGTGTTTTTGACGCTAAAATTTGAATTTTCAGCTAGGTTGCATCGATGCAAACATCTTTGCATCGATGCAACAAGTCGTTGCATGCTTTGCATCGATGCAAGATGAGTGTGCATCGATGCAAACCTTAAAAAATGGCTTAAAATCACTTCAAAATACTTAGGATTGATCTCAAACTTGTTGGAGTCAATTCCTATGCTTTTGTACCTTTGAAAACAAGTTTTAAACCATTTGGCTAGCATCGAATTGCAAGATGTGCATCAAAACATTTTGTGAGTGTGTGTTGAGAGATTTAGCAATTGGTTCTTAACAAGAAGTTACCTAAGTCCTAAGACACTATACTTGTCTTCAAATGTTGTGGACTTGAGTTTCTTGTTGTTGTTGTGTTGCTTTCAACTCTTCATTCCTCAACGTTGAATGTTGGTTGATCTTTCAATCATGCTTGTTCATTCAAGTTGTTTGTTGGTTTGTCTTACATGTCGTTTGTTGGTTTGTCATTCATCAAAACATATGAATACAAACTTCACATACAAGCAACATAATTTACAATTTCCCCCTTTTTGATAATGACAAACCAATTTTGAGGATATGTATTTATAAATGATTTTGAAAGCAACAATAATGCACTTTGTTTTATAGAAAGCTTTGGAGAAGACTTCACAAAAAAATTTTGCAGGAGTTCCCCCTAAATATGTGCATTTGTTCCTTTAAAGGGCGTTTATCAAAGAAAACGATTTAGATATCAAAGTTTTTGCTTAGCGGAAGTCTTTTTGAAATCATTGTTTCGCAAACTTATTTCTTCTTTTCAAATCCTCAAACTTCAAAAGTTCAAAACTTCAAATATCCTCAAACTTTTCTTCCCCCTTTTGACATTATCAAAAAGAAGGGAGTTTGAAATGTGTCATAGAAGCATGCATAAAACAATGAAATTTTTTTTTAAGTTCAATTTCTCTATTATTCTCAAGGATGAGATATTCCCCCTTTCAAAAAGAATTTGATTTCCTCTTTTTATATATAATAAGCATGCATAATTCCCCCTAAAGAAGTGAAATATATCAAGGCATGCACATTAACTTAAAATAGGGGTACCAAGCCTATTTTGAGTTATTTATGAAGGAAATATCAAAGTATTTAAACCATAATAGAAATCCTTAGCTTACTAGGAGTTAGTTTAACAATTCATATAATCAAATGAGCATAAAGCAATAAAAAATGACTTGATGAAGAGGAGGCAATCAATCTTGGTCTTCATCATCATCAGTATCCTCTTCATATGGTAGGTGGATGCCGAAATGCTCATATAAGTCATCAATACGACGATCCAAGCGACCCGTGCGATGATCTACACGAGACACACGACGATTAAGTGCTTCAAGTTGCCTACCATGCTCTACTTCAATCCTTTGGATGTTTTGGTTGATGGATTGTAATTCTCTCATTACATCAACCAAGGAGGGTGGTTCTTGAGCTTGAGGTGCTTGTGGAGGAGCTTGCTCTTGAGGACCTTGTTCATCAATATTTCTTCTTCCCATTTTGTTGAGAAGATGAGTGTTCATACAAGATTGAGATGGTACTTCCTTGGCAATCTCATTTGATACATCAATACCAACATAATCAAAGACTTTAGACCATAGGCAAAGGAATCCTAATCCACCATTCCTATCCTTCATCTTGAGCCTAATCATATGTTGTAGTATAAAGTATGGCCAATTAATCTTAATCCCATTTATCATAGCCCACATGACAATCAAATCTTCATCATTTACATTCGCATGCCCGGATATTCTAGGTTGCAATACATAGGTGACTAGATATAACAAAGTTCTATGTTCCGCACTCATTGAATTGCAACTAATTTTGGAGTGAGCTCCTTGTACAAGGTTGAACAAATGCATGGCATTTTCCTTTGAATAACCCCATTCATCAATTGGGGTTTTACCACCTTGAAACAAGTCACCTTGATTTGGCAACTCCCAAATGGTGGCTAACTCATCACCATCTAGCCTATAATCCTTTCTTCCTATCTTGAAGAATAATGTGAAATTTGATTCATCTTCCTCATCAATCTCAATCATGAGTGTACTATAGGCTATGGCAACTAAATCCGGATAATATTTACTCTTAATTTGAACAAAATCCATGAGGCCTTGTTGAACTAGAATAGCCTTAAGAGTATCAAACTTATGAATGACAAGAAGGGTCGGATCCAAATACCTCGGAGGAATTTCCTTTCTTCCGGCGAGCCTTGCCTCATAGAATTGAAGATCTTCATTAGAAGCAAAGTACCTTGCCAAAGGATGATTATTTGGAGGTGGAACCACACTTGAAGAGCCTTTTGACTTCTTCATGGTTCTCTTGATTCTAGGCATTGTGGATGATTTTGTTTTATGGGTTTTGTAGAGGAGAATGTGGGGACTTCAAATATGTAGTTTGTTTGTAGTGGGTATCAAAGTTTTGTGAGTTGTATGAAGCTATATGTGAGCTTGTTTTGGAGGTTATGGAGGTTTGAATTTGGGGATATGAGTTGTGAGGTTGAAGATGATGAAAAAGTGGGGTTTTGTTGCTCAAAAATGCCAAATTCACGTGTTTTTGTGCAATTTGGTCGTGTTTGCATCGATGCAATAGGCTTTGCATCGATGCACATAGCACGTCGTGTGCTTTGCATCGATGCAAAGCTTGGTTGCATCGATGCAACATACATCATTTTGCCCAAAATCACCAAATTTTCATCCTTTGGTGGTTCTTTCTTCAATCCTTTGAGTTTCATCATGTATATACTCACTTAAACCATTATAAACTTCAATTTGTTGATCCTCCATTGTTTATAATCTTCAAATTCTTCAATCTACCTCAAGATTAATCACTCATTCATCAACTCATAAACCTACAAAACAATGGCTAATTGGATATCTCCAATGCTTAAGTTAGTAAGAGATACAAAAATAGCAATATGAATACAATGAATTCAAACAAATCATATTAGATTAGAATCCAAGATACCAAGTTCATTTCGGATGTTAAAAAAACTTTCTTTACATAAAGGTTTAGTGAAGATGTCCGCTAGTTGTTTACTAGTTTCGACAAATTCAATAACCACATCACCCTTTTCAACATGGTCTCTTATGAAGTGATGTCTAATCTCAATATGCTTGGTTCTTGAATGTTGAACCGGATTCTTGGTTAAATTTATTGCACTAGTATTATCACATTTGATAGGAATGTGATCAAGCATGGGTCCATAGTCCATAAGTTGTTGTTTCATCCATAAAATTTGGGCGCAACAACTACCGGCGGCTACATACTCGGCTTCGGCGGTAGACAAGGCTACACTTACTTGTTTCTTACTATGCCATGAAACAAGAGAGTTTCCTAGCAAGTGACAAGTGCCGCTAGTGCTTTTCCTATCCAATTTGCAACCGGCAAAATCAGAATCGGAATAACCAATCAAATCACAAGTGGATCCTTTCGGATACCACAATCCAACATTTAATGTTCCTATGAGATACTTCATAATCCTTTTTACCGCACTTAAGTGAGATTCCTTAGGATTAGCTTGGTATCTCACACACATGCATACACTAAACATGATATCTGGCCTACTTGCCGTTAGATAAAGTAATGATCCTATCATGCCTCTATACTTCTTTACATCTATGCTTTTACCTTGTTCATCTTTGTCAAGGTAGCAAGTAGTGCTCATTGGTGTGTCCATTGCCTTAGCATTGTCCATTCCAAATCTTTTGAGCAGTTCCTTGCAATATTTGGTTTGGCTAACGAAAGTTCCTTCTTTTCCTTGTTTGATTTGCAGACCAAGGAAGAAGTTGAGTTCGCCCATCATGGACATTTCAAATTCACTTTGCATGAGGTTTGAGAAAAACTTGCAAAGTGATTCGTTAGTTGAACCAAATATTATGTCATCGACATAAACTTGTACCAAAAGGATATTTTTGTTTTCAATCAAGATAAATAAAGTTGTATCAACCTTCCCTCTTCTAAAACCCTTTTCTATTAAAAACTTGCTCAAACGTTCATACCAAGCTCTTGGAGCTTGTTTAAGACCATAAAGAGCTTTCTTGAGTTTAAAAACATGATTAGGATTTTCATAATCCTCAAAACCGGGAGGTTGTTCAACATATACTTCTTCTTTAATGAAACCATTAAGAAAGGCACTCTTAACATCCATTTGATAAAGTTTGAAGTTATAAGAGGATGCAAAAGCAAGTAGCATCCTAATTGCTTCTAATCTAGCTACGGGAGCATAAGTTTCGTCATAATCAATGCCTTCCTCTTGATTATAACCTTTAGCTACTAATCTAGCTTTGTTTCTAATAATTGTACCATTTTCATCGAGTTTATTTCTAAAAACCCATTTTGTTCCTACAATTGTTTGATTACTTGGTTTAGGCACCAATTCCCAAACGTCATTTCGTTTGAATTGGTTAAGCTCCTCTTGCATTGCCATAGCCCAATGTTCATCATCAATTGCGGACTAAATGGTAGATGGTTCAATTTGAGAAACAAAAGCACTATATGCAAATAAATTTCTAAAAGTGGATCGAGTTGTTACCCCTTTCGAAACATCACTAATGACGTTGTCTAGAGGATGGTCCTTTGAAGTACGCCAATCCTTTGGAAGTGCATTTATTTGTACTTTTGATGGTTCAATTTCTTTAACTTGAACGCTATCCTTTGTTGAGCTTGTAGAGGCTTCATTTAAATCTTTTTCTTTGTCTTCACCATTCAAATTTAGTGAATCAAAGTTTTCTACATTTTCATCAAAATCTTTTCTAGCACAACAACGGTTAGTTTCATCAAAAGCGACATGAATACTTTCTTCCATAGTCATGATGCGTTTATTATATACTCTAAAAGCTTTGCTAGTTAAAGAGTAGCCTAAGAAGATTCCTTCATCAGCCTTAGCATCAAATTTGCCTAAGTTATCTTTTCCATTATTTAGAATAAAGCATTTACAACCAAAGACGTGAAGGTGGGAAATATTTGGCTTTCTTCCTTTGTACAATTCGTACGGTGTTTTCTTAAGAATAGGTCGAATGATAATCCTATTCATAACATAACACGCGGTACTAACCGCATCCGCCCAAAAGTACTTAGGTATATTAGCCTCATTGAGCATAGTTCTCGCCATTTCTTCTAAATGACGATTTTTCCTTTCAACCACACCATTTTGTTGTGGTGTTCTAGGAGAGGAAAAATTATGCTCAATGCCATTTTCTTCACAAAAAGTTTCAAAAAGATTGTTTTCAAATTCTCCACCATGATCACTTCTAATAGATGATATATGCAAATTCTTTTCATTTTGAATAACTTTGGCTAATCTTTTGAATGCTCGAAATGCATCACTCTTGTTTGCTAGGAACAAAGTCCATGTAAATCGAGAGTAATCATCAACAATAACTAAAGCATAGTAATTGCCACCAAAGCTCATAGTCCTAGAAGGACCAAATAGATCCATGTGCAAAAGTTGTAATGGCCTTGTTGTTGAAACAATGTTTTTGGATTTAAAAGAGGCCTTTACTTGTTTTCCCTTTTGACATGCGTCGCAAAGGACGTCTTTTTCAAAACGTAGCTTTGGTAAGCCAATTACTAACTCTTTAGAGACCAACTTGTTAAGATGGTCCATGTTAGCATGAGCTACTCTACGATGCCATAACCAAGTTTCATCATTTTTACTAACAAGGCATTTCACATCATTTGAGGAAACTTCATTTAGATTAATCATGTATACATTGTCAACACGGTGCCCAATTAGCACAATTTCATTAGTGTCTTGCCTTTTTATCAAACAACATTTTGAATCAAAGGTGACTAAGTTTCCTTTGTCACAAAGTTGGCTAACACTAATGAGATTATGTTTGAGACCTTTGACAAGTATAACATTATCTATGGAGGTAGAAGGATTTTTACCAACGTTTCCAACGCCGATTACTTTGCCGGTGTTGTTGTCTCCATAGATCACGTTTCCTCCGTTTGTAGGCTCTATTGCGGTGAACTTTGATTCATCGCCGGTCATGTGTTTGGAGCATCCACTATCAACATACCAATTTGTATCCTTAGCTCCAACACGTACCTACAAAATAATTAAAATTGGGATTTAGGTACCCAAGTGAATTTGGGTCCTTGATGGTTAGTATGAGCATAATGCCCATAAGGTGCCCATCTCGTATCTTGACTACGAAAGTTTATATGTTTAATTCTAGTAAAGCATATGGGTGCTATATGACCTACTTTATTACAATAATGACATATGACATTTGGATTATGCATCCTATGCATGTTTCTAAATGGTTGCCTAGGTTGTTTCCTAAATGCAACATCTTTTGATCTATATGCATTGTGATTATAATTTCTAAATGAAGCATGTTGAGGAGGATGTTTAAAGGCTTCATTCCTTTTAGGCATGCTTGCCTTTTGGGCTTGCGGTTGCCTAATAGGAGTTTTAGCATTTTTAAATTTTCCTTTTTCAAAACCCAAACCTTCCTTATTATGAACATGCTTTTGGTTTTTCAACATTTTATCTAAGTTCTTTGAAGATTCATTGAACTTAGCTAAAGTGTTCTTAAGATTTGTAATTTCATTTTCATGCATTTTACAAGATTTGTATGGATCACTACTTGTGCTACACTTATCTTTTCCAAGATTGATATTCTCGTTTTTCAACATCTCATTTTGTTTTAAAAGTTCCATATTTTTTTTTCTTTAGGAGAGAATAATCTTGGGTAAGTTTTGTGTACACCTCAAGTAAGGCATCATATTCATCTTGTAAATTAAAAGAAGTGGAGTTGTCATCACTAACCTTTTCTTCGCTTGCCATTAAGCAAAGATTTGCAACCTCGTCGTCATCGGAGTCGGATTCATCCTCGTTCTCCCATGATATGTATGCTTTCTCCTTCTTCTTAAATTTCTTGTTTTTGTCCTCCTTTTGAAGTTTTGGACAATTGGGTTTAATGTGTCCAACTTCTCCACACTCATAGCATTTTGGTACTTTTGTTTTGCTCTTGAAGTTTTTCTTCATTGCAAACTTATTGAATCTTTTTAATAAGAGTGCAAATTCTTCATCTCCTTCTTCTTCATTATCATCACTCTCTTCTTGCAGTGATGTTGTTTTAAGGGCGAGACTTTTCTTCTTGCTTTCTTCACCTTTTTGTCTATTTAGCATAGTCATTTCATAGGAGAGTAGATTACCTCGTAGTTGATCAAATGTGAGTTGATCATAGAGCCTTCCTTCCACAATGGCGTTCACTTTGGAGTTCCATTTTGGTGTAAGGCTTGTAAGCACCTTGGTCACAATTTGTTTATCATTGTATTTTGTGCCAAGCATGCTTAGATTGTTGAAGATCTTGGAGAGTCTTTCAAGAGCTTCTTCAATGCTCTCTTCATCTTTCATTTTAAAATTTTCCCATTCATGAACCAACATAAATACCTTTGATTCTTTAACGTGGTCGGTTCCTTCGTAAGTGATTTGGAGTTTATCCCAAATCTCTTTAGCGGTTTCACATGTAGAGATCTTCATATAATCATGCTCATTAAGTTCACAATGAATGAAGTTGATGGCTTTATCATTCATTGCCACTTTCTTCCAATCATCGTCACTATATTCATCTTCTCCTTTCGGTACTTGCTTTGAGACGGAGACTTCTCCTTCTTTAGCGCTTGTTGTCTTTGTTGGAATGTGATTTCCATTCTCAATCACTTTCCAAATTCTCACATCTTGAGAACGGATCCAAATTCTCATCTTATTTTTCCAATAAGAGTAATTTGTTCCGCTGAAAAGAGGAGGTCTAGCGGTTGAGTTACCTTCGCTAGTGTTGTTGTTGTTAAAGCCTGTGCTTGCCATGATCTTTTCCCTTAAACGGTTAAGTCTTTCAAAGGGTTAAGCTCTGATGCCACTTGTAGAACCTATGCACAATTACTCAAGAGGGGGGTGAATTGAGTATTGCAACAACAATGAATCTTTTTGCGAAAGTTAAAGACAATATACAAAAGTGTTATTGTACTAGTATTTTTCCAAGAGCTTAACTCAATTGCTAAGCATTTATAAGGAGCTTTTACTTTCCAATAGACACCAACTCAAATAAATTGATCAAGCTTTTCACCAATCGGACTTAAGCCACTCCTTAAGTACTTACGAAGCTACTTTTCGATCACAATTTATTTGCTCAAAGGTAAAAGACAATAATATTGAAGAGATGAGTTTGGAGAGATGCAAACGCTATTTAGAGTGGTTCGGCACAATCCTTGTCCTACGTCCACTTTCTTTCTCAATCGCAATTGAGAAGTTCCACTATTGCCAAGCTTCAAGGTGCTCACGCAAAACCTTTTACAATCCGAGTCCTTAGTTTCTAACACCTCACGGTATATGATCACCACTCGTATACTAACCCACTCCACTTAGAGATACCTTCTCTAAGATTTGCCTTGAGTACTTAGTATACCTCTTTGGTATCCTCACCGACTATAGTGTTTATAACTCTTGACTCAACCTTGGAGATCACACTCCAAATTACAAAGTGTACAAGAAAACAATTCTCAAAGAATTGTTGAGATGAAATGAGTACTCTCTAGAAGAGTGTAAGATTACAAGTTTAGCACTATTGAACCAATTGATATTGCTCTCTCAAATTGTGTATTATAACGCCTTAAAAAATGTGTAGAATGAAAGAATATGAACAAGATAGTTTCCAAATACTCAAGTTTGTGAAATAAGGCTTCAATCCATCTATTTATAGATTCCCCAAACCTTAGAAACGTTGGGGAATTAATGGGATGAAGCCTTTATGTCAAAACTAGCCGTTTTTTATGTTTTTGAATTATTTGCATCGATGCATAACACTTTGCATCGATGCAAATGTGTTTTTGACGCTGAAATTTGAATTTTCAGCTAGGTTGCATCGATGCAAACATCTTTGCATCGATGCAACAAGTCGTTGCATGCTTTGCATCGATGCAAGATGAGTGTGCATCGATGCAAACCTTAAAAAATGGCTTAAAATCACTTCAAAATACTTAGGATTGATCTCAAACTTGTTGGAGTCAATTCCTATGCTTTTGTACCTTTGAAAACAAGTTTTAAACCATTTGGCTAGCATCGAATTGCAAGATGTGCATCAAAACATTTTGTGAGTGTGTGTTGAGAGATTTAGCAATTGGTTCTTAACAAGAAGTTACCTAAGTCCTAAGACACTATACTTGTCTTCAAATGTTGTGGACTTGAGTTTCTTGTTGTTGTTGTGTTGCTTTCAACTCTTCATTCCTCAATGTTGAATGTTGGTTGATCTTTCAATCATGCTTGTTCATTCAAGTTGTTTGTTGGTTTGTCTTACATGTCGTTTGTTGGTTTGTCATTCATCAAAACCTACGAATACAAACTTCACATACAAGCAACATGATTTACAAGAGGTGTTGAGGTGATTGGTGAATGGGTGAAGAAGAAGAGAGAGAGTGGTGGGGTAGGTGGGGATCCTGTGGGGTCCACAGATCCTGAGGTGTCAAGGAAAAGTCATCCCTGCACCAAATGGCATGCAAAAATGCGTTTTTAGCCATTTCTGGCGTTAAACGCCGGGCTGGTGCCCATTTCTGGCGTTTAACGCCGAATGCTTGCCTTTTTCTGGCGTTTAACGCCAGTCTGGGGCCCCTTTCTGGCGTTAAACGCCCAGAATGGTGCCAGACTGGGTGTTAAACGCCCAACTGCTAGCCTCACTGGCGTTTAAACGCCAACAGGTTCTTCCTCCAGGGTGTGCTATTTTTCTTTCTGTTTTTCATTCTGTTTTTGCTTTTTTTCATTGATTTTGTGACTTCTCATGATCATCAACCTACAAAAGAACATAAAATAACAAAGGAAAATAGATAAAATATAACATTGGGTTGCCTCCCAACAAGCGCTTCTTTAATGTCAGTAGCTTGATAGAGGACTCTCATGGAGCCTCACAGGTGCTCAGAGCAATGTTGGAACCTCCCAACACCAAACTTAGAGTTTGAATGTGGGGGTTCAACACCAAACTTAGAAGTTGGTTGTGGCCTCCCAACACCAAACTTAGAGTTTGACTGTGGGGGCTCTGTTTGGCTCTGTTTTGAGAGAAGCTCTTCATGCTTCCTCTCCATGATGATAGAGGGATATCCTTGAACCTTAAACACCAAGGATTCTTCATTCACTTGAATGATCAATTCTCCTCTATCAACATCAATCACAGCCTTTGCTGTGGCTAGGAAGGGTCTGCCAAGGATGATGGATTCATCCATGCACTTCCCAGTCTCTAGGACTATGAAATCAGTAGGGATGTAATGGTCTTCAACTTTTACCAGAACATCCTCTACAAGTCCATAAGCTTGTTTTCTTGAGTTGTCTGCCATCTCTAGTGAGATTTTTGCAGCTTGCACCTCAAAGATCCCTAACTTCTCCATTATAGAGAGAGGCATGAGGTTTACACTTGACCCTAAGTCACACAAGGCCTTCTTGAAGGTCATGGTGCCTATGGTACAAGGTATTGAAAACTTCCCAGGATCCTGTCTCTTTTGAGGCAGTTTCTGCCTAGACAAGTCATCCATTTCTTTGGTGAGCAAAGGGGGTTCATCCTCCCAAGTCTCATTCCCAAATAACTTGTCATTGAGCTTCATGATTGCTCCAAGGTATTTAGCAACTTGCTCTTCAGTGACATACTCATCCTCTTGAGAGGAAGATACTCA